>NC_060123.1:182830723-183133608 GCF_021461395.2 Schistocerca americana
TGACATACAATAAGGATGTCACTAAAGAGAATTGTGGAATTGGAACCACCAGGATGAAAGACCTGGTGTGGTGAGAGAGACTGCCAACCACATGAATTCAAGAAATTCAGACTTTTACGAGAAGAAGATATATTGAAGAAACTTTATAGACAGATAGACAAAAATCAAATTTGATGTGTAATATTGGGGAACTGGAAAATATAAAATGTTATATTGTGAAACCGGATTATTATTATTATTATTATTATTATTATTATTATTATTACTTGTGCACCTGTTGGCTTAAAACAAATTATAAATTTTTATAACAGAATATAGTTTTTTTAAGCGATACAATCCATTCACAATTCCTTTTTTGTGTCTTATTTTACAATCAACTGATCATACTACTAGAAGAGTTTTATACAAATTGAAGAGTTTTCTACCTATGCAGCACTTCTAAATAGGAAATTGTAATAAACAATAGGAAGGTATACCAGGGTGTTTCAGCATCTTAGAAAATGTAGGTTATACAGACGTAGAAGACGGGGGCAATGATTCAACAAAGGTTAAATTTAACACATACAGCAAAATATGTCACAGATATGAAGAAAGCAAAAAAAAAAGGAAAAATCTCAAATCGAAGGAGGTATTACATGGGATTTGGGAGTGTTTCATACAAATAACAGTTACACACAAGAGAAACAATGAAAATGTGAAGAAATCGGAAAAAAAGCTTCCATTGTGTAGACACAGTGATTCACTAGTTATGATACCGGACGGCACTATAACTATCAACAGAGAGAAAACTGTACTACCATTCAAAGATGTTTTGTGTAATTTAAGAGATGAATTGGGAACCTACACAGATAACGACATACGAGATGAAGTGTACAAAGCCATTTCTCAATAGACAAATTATTTACAGAATGTTTGGAAAAGAAGACAGTCCATTTTCCTTCACCAAGAAAGGGATCGAAAAGACAAAAAGATTATAGATCCATCAGCTTCTTTTTTGTAACGTAAATGACATTCAGTAAAATTATCACCATCAGCACAGGAAAATTTGTTTTTCACCAAATAAATGAACAAATTAGCTTCAGAAGTGGACATGACACAGTGGACTGTTCGGAAATCACGAATGAAATTATGGAGCAATGAATAGAATTATCACTTTGTCTGGAATTGGGAGGAACACTTAAGAAACAAGAACCTCTATGTTAACATACTAAAGTACAATTAAGCTAAAGCAACAGTTTCCATTACACTCTATGAGGAGAGTAAAAACTTCTGAACGGGAAGGAGGGGTCATCCGGCAAGAAGATTCTGCATCACAAAAGCCACTCTCAGCACCCCTGAACAGAGTTTTAAATTGGTGAAACAAATAAGGAATACATTTTAATGGAATATTTAGGAACCGCCTCTGTTTTGCTAATGGCAGTTTACTGTTTGCCTCTAGAGCAGTTAAACTTCTGTGAATGGAAGAACACAGTAGTGTTTGTTTGAAAGTAGTACTAAGCATCTCTTACAGTAAGACTAAAGTAATGTTCGGTGAACATATAAAAAGAGTACAGATTAACAGTGAAGTCATGGACCCAAAAGAAGGCAACATTTGGATAGATAGAATATGAAATGAATGGAAGAGTAAAAATTGCATGGAGTGCTTGTTGTAAACTAAAAGGGTTTTCAAAACCAGACTTCTGATATGTCGAAAAAGGAAGGTCAACAGTTGGTGTACAATACAGGTTTTGACGTATGACTGTGAGACGTGGACTTTTAATATGAAAACTGTTCAAAAAGTGTCAACTGCTCACTGAGTGATGGAGAGGTGCCTGCTGGAAATTACTAGAAGAGACAGGAAAACAAATTAATTCAGGAACACGTTGTGATGAAAGATATGATTTATGAATGCAATGAAAATGAATTGGAAGTCAATGAGGCATGTAGCCAAGCAAATGAATACTAAACAGACCAAAGGGTTTCTCTTCTGGGTTCAGAGAGAGATAACACTGACACAATAACTTGATGGAAGGTGTGTAGGTGTCACTATAAAACACGCAGGAGTGACACAGATGTGTCTAGCTGAGGACTGTAATTCATAGAGAAGTCTAGAGGTGGCCTTAGTACAGCAAAGGATGAGAAAAGACTGCTGATGATAATTGACAGACAAAGTCTGAAATGCAATTTAAGTACTATTTTGTTCCTCTTTTTTAACATTGTGATTGTATGTATTTTGTTTTATGTAAGCATAGGTTTTCTTTTTGTGAAAATGAATCACTACTAATACAAGAATGAAGTCACATTTTCAATTCTTTTGTCAGAACAAAACATTCAGGAATGTGTTGAAAATCTGACATATTCTGTTTTTGTAATTTTGAAATATCTCCCCAGTTTTCTTTATACTTATGCATTCATTCATGAAATACTATTGTGTGAAAGAAGAATATAATCAGCATCAATATGAAAAGAATCTAGGAGGAAATTACTCCTTCTCAACCACCTGAATTTGTATAAACTCCTATTGCCAGATTAAGTTTAAACTAAATATGGAAAGAAACATTATGACACCACATCCTAGTCCATCCCTATGCCACTTCTATTCCCAATCCTTTGTACCCATATCCCTGTGAACACCAAATTGCAAGCCCCCTCCCCCACATGAGATCACCAGCTCCAGTGCTTGTGCATCACATTCCTAACCCGCACACTGCTGAGCCCTCAGCCACAATTCCCCAGCCATTCTTCCCACTTCTTTCCTCCCTCACCCCAGAATTCCTGCTGAACTGCAGTCATGACTCAATGCCTCTTTTTGATTGTCTCATTTACCTGTAAGTTTAAAATGTCAGATGGAATACTGAATCACAGAAAACATCACAAATAAGAACATCAGACACTTACAATACCTTTTGTACTAGATTAAAAATTATTTTACCTGAACACAAAAAACTTTAGATTTCCACAGCCATTAATCTACTGCAGACTACCTCATAACTTTCTTCCTCTCTTTAGTAATTTTATAGAGGGTATTAATGCACTAACCTTGAAAAGCAGCAATGCTGTATGGCTCAATCTGATCCTTATATTAGTTTATGAATAAGATGTTGGAAAAACCAGAATGAATGTCTGAATAGCAGTTGGAAATTGGAAACTACCTACGTTAATGTGAGGCAGGAACATTTGGTGGAAAATAGGAAGTAGTCAGAGAGATGTGACAAGCATTCAAGAAAAGTTACAGACCTAAAACTTAAAGAGCAAATCGGACGGAATTTGTACAGGAACTAGAAAAGGTGTAAGGAGAGCTACTATAAACTGATAAATTCGCTAGGGAAGGAAGATGGCAAAATCATCAAACATGGAATGACAGAGAGATACATCACAGTATTTTGAAAAATTAAATAATTCTGAATATTCAAGTATCGAACCGCAGGAGATGACAAAGAAAAAAATATTCAGTGTGGAGCTCCCTCTAACATAGGCAGAGCAGAAAATGCCCTGCAGTGCCAACATAATCAAAGCAGCTGAAGTGCAAGGATTGTTTTAGGATTCATGTGCCCATTTGCAACAAAGAAAAACTGCCTAAGATTTGACTAAATGTCATTGGTGCTTTACTTGAGAAACAAACCCCAGAACTTACAGGGGCATTACTCTTCTGTTCCTTGGACTAAAAATGATATGAAGATTAAGAACCATTATTGGACCACAGATAGAACAAAAGTACTATAGTTTTAGAAGAAGCAGAGCAACAACATATGTCTTACATTTTGTATAAGGATGATCAAGGGCAAACACCAGAAAAAAAGAAAAGATTCCTTCATTTTCTTAGGTACTGAGGTGACTGGTGCCAGTGTAAGGGTACATACATTAAAAGATAAGGGACCAAGAGAATGGCCAAGGAAGAGATGGATCAGTCAGATTAGAAGCGATCTATTAGGGAGCAGTTTGAAATTGCAGCAGATTATATGCACATGCGTGTGCCCCCCCCCCCCCCCCCCCCCCCACACACACAAATAAATATGTGCACAATAGTTCACCACTTGTTGGAAACTGGGTAATACCAAGAAGCTTATCACTGGAATGTCATGTGATTCACGAATTAAAATACTTCTAAGAAGTTGGGGATCAAATATGAGAGTTAGATAGGGTACATGCTACTCAGTTATAGTGTGCTGATCAAGTGCTACAAGGTAAAGTTCATCCTTCAGTTCTCATGGGCCTAGCCCTCACAAGGAGACTATGTTACCTACCAGTTATATAAGTCCTCCAGATTTGTCAATTTGATTGTTCGCTAATATCTTCCGGATACTACAGTCACCTATAACTAGCTAATAATCTTATTAAGACATCCTTGTATCCTCTTCCTGAAGATTTTGTGTATTAGTTGGAAAAAGGGCTCATTTATTTCCTCAAACAGCGTAAATCATTCATAACCCGACTTGCATCATTTCCACCATATATTGTCAAATTAACCATTAAGTCAAAAAACAAAGATGATGTGACTTACCAAATGAAAGTGCTGGCAGGTCGACAGACACACAAACAAACACAAACATACACACAAAATTCAAGCTTTCGCAACAAACTGTTGCCTCATCAGGAAAGAAGGAAGGAGAGGGAAAGACGAAAGGATGTGGGTTTTAAGGGAGAGGGTAAGGAGTCATTCCAATCCCGGGAGCGGAAAGACTTACCTTAGGGGGAAAAAAGGACGGGTATACACTCGCACACACACACACATATCCATCCACACATATACAGACACAAGCAGACATATTTCAAGTCTGCTTGTGTCTGTATATGTGTGGATGGATATGTGTGTGTGTGTGCGAGTGTATACCCGTCCTTTTTTCCCCCTAAGGTAAGTCTTTCCGCTCCCGGGATTGGAATGACTCCTTACCCTCTCCCTTAAAACCCACATCCTTTCGTCTTTCCCTCTCCTTCCTTCTTTCCTGATGAGGCAACAGTTTGTTGCGAAAGCTTGAATTTTGTGTGTATGTTTGTGTTTGTTTGTGTGTCTGTCGACCTGCCAGCACTTTCATTTGGTAAGTCACATCATCTTTGTTTTTAGATATATATTTCCTACGTGGAATGTTTCCCTCTATTATAACCATTAAGTCAAATACCCCTTGGCAGGCCACCATAACACTCTCCATCAGCAGCTGCATGGAACAACATGTCCACCACTTGTGCCCACAAAGGGTGCAACTACTCCATTTATTCTTGGCTATTCATAAACAGAAGCCTAGCACAAGTGTTTTGCTTCACTCTAGTGCAACTAACTTAAAATAACAGTTTTTCTCTCTGTATTCACATGAATATCCTCAATTTCTTGAAGAGCCTAACAGTGTACCATGGCATTTCCTAATGAAATGTCATGTTACACTACAAATTTTAATGTGCCACTGAGCAATTTTGTCACCACAATCTTTTCTGCTAACCAAAAATTCTCTTATTTTCTGATGTGTTTGGAATTAATTATAAATGAACATACTATCATACTTCCAGTATTAGTAAGTCAGTGATAAAGTGCACATCCTCTTCAACTTACACAATAAAATAAACAACTAACTTGGCAGGTGTGTGTGTGTGTGTGTGTGTGTGTGTGTGTGTGTGTGTGTGTTCCATAGATTCATACAGGAATGATCTCATCCTGGATGCGTGAATATGAACAGTTTATGTGAATAAGGTCTGTTAGCATAAATAGGAAGTGACAATTGAGAACATAATTGATGCTGGAAGTACAATCATGTTTGTTCAGAATGGTTAACAAATAGCAAGAAAGGAGCAACTTCCTCTGACAAAGAATTCGAGTTTTATTACTAGTAATAGAAATAATGAATATTTACTGCGAACAGTGTTTCTCATAGGGTATGATGACTGATCCTCATTTTCTACAGTCTTTGACTGAACAGTTAACTTACATTGTTACTGAAATGAGTTTTGCTTTCCATCATAATATTTTTCATATATAATTTGCATTTAGTAATTCTCAATTATTTGTAGCTCTCTTGTATTTTCTTTTTTAAAAATACAGGTAATAAGACAGTGGCAGCACATACAATAGGGAAAACTGTGGTCAACAGTGAAGAGCATAATTCCTCGAATAAGCAACACAGTGAAGTATCTAACCGTAAGTGCAAAACATATAACTGGTTAACATCCTGATTTATTTATCTGTACTATGAAAAATTTTGCATATTAAATAAAAATGCTGCACTTGTTTCAGCAGCACAGCTAAGAAATTCCATAACAGAAACTGTAACAGAAACATCTGGTTCAATGGACAAACATTTGGGATCAGTAGCAATGGCTGTCAGCATAGTGCTTGCAGTGGCTGTTGTTGTTAGTATTGTTATAATAGCAGCAATTACACGTATGAGGAAACGAGGTGGGTCAAGAGACTTTGATTCTTTAGGACATGAATATAGTAAGCTTGTAAATTAAGAGAAGCATGGTAGATAGTGCAGCAGTATTTTACTTTGTTGCTTGTCTGTAATGAAATGTATGTAAGGAATAGTTCTGTAACTTGTAAATAGTAGCCGTACTCCATATGTGCATGTAGTTCTGAATATGTCCAAGAGAATGAACAGTTTAGTGAAAGTGACTCATATAATGTAAAAAGTAAAGTGAATTGCTTTAGTTGTAGCATTGTTTTAATGTTTTTATTTGCATAACTAAAATAGCGAATTACTTTTGTCTTTAATAAATCTGAACCTGTACTTTGACCAGTGATGTAAATGTTTTGATAATAAATTCTTTCATGTACTGAAATGACTAAATTGTGACTACAATGCATGATTTCTTTCATCATCTGCCACTCTGACATTCCTGTTAAATTATTAGGCAAAAATCATTACATTACTGCACTCTGAATTTGTTTTCTGACATCAGCTTGCTTTAGTGTATTTATGTATATACTTCACAAATCACTGTTAGTTTAACTAATTGCTTGGCTGTAAACTACTGAACAGCAATTCACAACTTGAATGTACAAACTGTTTATTCAAAAACTTGATGCACTAAAAAATAGTTTCTTTAATTATTTTTATAGTCACAGGCACACGATATAAAACACCATTTGTGGCAAATTTCGTTCTATGAATGCTGCACATAACTTGCTCGAATAAAGGAAAGCAATATATTAAACACTACAATGAGAGAAGAAGCTCCTTTCACGCTCACAACGTGGTCACATGATTCACCTGTGACATAAGAGTCATGTCTTTCTCTAAAATATACCATGCCCATAAGACTTCATGCATTAATGATTTAGCTGCAGGACTGTTTCATAATGTGTGGGTGTACCTGCCTTTTCACCAATCTGTGCTTTATTTGTTATTGTTGAATCACAAGCATTTCAGACTTTTGTTGTTCTGTTTGGCAACAATGACTCAGTGTAGCACACTTCTCGTTAGTGAAGCTGAATGCCATTCTGTTTTTAATCTAAGGAAAAGGGATGGTAGAAATAAGATAAAGTTCCTGGAAACAAAAATAAAGCTACTGTGGGTAGAAATGAATCTGGTATGTGTTATTCTGCTCATTACTTAATGCAGATTTTGCTCAATTGTCAAGGAGAAACTCCTTCAGAGCTACAAAAGTAGCCAGTGAATTTATGTAGTGTACGCATGGCATAAAACTATTTACAGGTTTGTGCCCATATTTTTCTCAAGCTCATTTGTACTTGATGAATCCAGTACTTCTGCTGGACACCACTGACATCCATATTTTCTTTTTTAAGTAAAAAGCAATAATTCCTTGTCAGGTTCATTTCGTAACTCGCATGTGCAAGTACCCAGATGCCAGCCCAGAGATTGTTCAATAGTCGCACATTTCAGAATTGAAACACTACAACTAAGTTGCCAGTGCAGAAATAGCTTCATTACAATATGAAACATCTGGAAAGAATAGTTGCAGAAGAAAGAAAATCAAGCATATGACAGAAACAAATTTCAGTACAGTGTTAAATGTTGCTCTAAACTTCATCAGTTGTTTCATATTCTTACAAACATTGAACCGGTCTCTCCTGCAAATTATATCTTTGTGTACTTAAACACTGTCACTAGGTAATGTAGTAACATGATGGTACTGCAGTGTGCCAAATCTTCTATTTGCACTTCATAGAACAACTTGTTCTTGCTTGTTCATTGTGAAAATTTCAAATTAACATTGTGAAACATTTTTTGTCAGGCTGTCTTCTAAGATACAGCAGTTATAACAAGCGGTGGGCATTTCACACATCTCATGTTGAAGGCTTCAAACTAGGCCAATTTTTGGACCGTCATCAAGGGTTTGAGAAAGTAAGTACTGAAGAAAGTGATGATGAAGCCAACACAACCAACACGGACTTATCACTCAAGGCACAGTTTGCGTAGCAGCATACTGCAATCATGTCTAGTTTCTTGTCTACTATTTCTTAAGCACATGGCACAGCTAATGAGGGTATTATGCAGTAAAAATATATTTGCAGTGAATCTCTTGCAATACAAATGGAAACATACAGTATATATTATGCTATATTTTTCTCCCTGAAATAGTTTGTCTTTATTGTTAACACTATACTAGATGTAAAGATAACAGAAAATGGTAACAATTTGCATGTTCTTTGCATACTTGATTTTCATCATGTTGAAATCACATAAGATGCTAAAACTTGAAATGCTTCAATGCAATGAGGATGTGATTTCTTGGAGAAATTTTTGGATCAAATAAAGGAATCAAGGCACTGCCAATTTCTGAAATAAGGAACATATTCATGCGTTAAAATATGTAGATCAAAGTACAGAGAGAAAAAGGGCAATTTTTAGTAGAGATTACCTAGTTCTTGCAAGAAAAGTAATCTGTCCAAGAGAATTATTGTTTCCACTAATGGAGCCAACATCAAACGAAGAGTGTAAAATGTGACAACTTTTTTCCACTCGGACAGGCTTAAACAAGTTTCCTCAGAGAAGAAGTCTTCACTTGGTATTTTCACACCAAGTCTTGCAGTGGCAATCTCACAGTAGCTGCATTAAATTAAAATGACACTTAATATGGAACTAAAATAGAGTATATATGAATTATCATATAATGTGTGAAACCACAGCTAATGAAGTATACATTTAGATTATTAAATACATACACAGAAAAATAAAACTGAGATGATAATAGCTGTGCCTAAAAATTGTAATGTACATACATGAAAGTACTAGCAATACAGAAACACATGATTTTGTGCATATGTAAGAAAAATACATCAACACTAACTGTACAGGCAAAATTGTGGTAAATGTATAAGAATATGAAAATATATGCAGAAGAGTAAAATCTTTCAGATAATCCTTCATCATATGATGAGCTGCAAACTTCATTACGGGCTTACAAGAAGATAATTGGAGAAGGCAGTATAATAGAACTCATGCTGTGTGCTACCCCATTTACTATCTGTCTATTGACATATTCTTTTCCTTTCTAAATGCAAAATGAAAACATTATGTGGAGAAAAAACCTAAAGACACTAAATGGTATCCAGCAAGTCCTAAAATAATGGGGACAGTTACAATATTAGAGAAGGAAAGTTGCAACTCACCATGTAGATGAGATGCAGAGTCGCAATAGGCACAACAAAAAGATTATAGCTTTCGGTCATTAAGGCCTTTGTCAGCAATAGTGCACGTACGCACACATGTCTGCAGTCTCAGATAACTGGAACCACACAAGTTATCTGAGACTCCAGACGTGTGTGTGGTAAGTTGCATTTGCGTGTGTGTGTGTGTGTGTGTGTGTGTGTGTGTGTGTGTGTGTCTATTGCTGACAAAGGCCTTAATGGCCGAAAGCTATAATTGTGTGAATCTTTTTGTTGTGCCTATCACGACTCAGCATCTCCGGTATATGGTGAGTAGCAACTTTCCTTCTCTAATATTGTTGCATTCCATCCTGGATTTTCCATTGTTTGATTAATGGGAACAGTTAGGCAGAGATGATGATGATGATGATGATGCTGTAACTACTGATTTAGGAGAGGAACAGCAGTGGCGGGGATTGACAACTATTTAGTCTTGACAACAGACATTACAAGGATTAAAAAATGACATGCTCTGAAAAGATTACAGGAACTGTTTTACATTTACAGCTTCAAATTCTCACAAGATGACCTCCCATTTCCATAAATTCAGCTGTTTACACAAGCTCGAAGTGTGATAAGACTCAAATAGATAACCTTTTGCGGCACTGAAGTGACTCTGGCAAGCTCAACATTTTTCTTCAACCCACTCAAACTCTTAAGTTTAATACAGTTTAAATTGCTGTATGCTATTAAGATTCATCATTGTACCGTAAATGGATGTAAAGCCAATATAGATTAGCATATGAAAAGTGGTTTTTCAAAAACTCAAATGAAGAAAGTAAAGTGATATGGGAATCCAGCCTTACTTTATGAATTTTCATGTTTGTAATGGTTTATTTATTTATACACTTAAAAAAAAAAAGATCTGTCACAAAATGGGTCAGGAATGAGAGAGTAATGTGGTTAAACCAGCATATACAATGAAATAATCTATTTATTACATGACACTGTCAAAACTAACCCTAAATGTTACATGATCTGAGCTTGGCTGTGACTAGTACGAGTTTTGTTAAGTGCAAAGTGGTGCCTGTAAGTTTTTGCTATAAGCTTAGCAAGTTATAACTCAAATCTGTTTGACTGTTTACCAACATTATTAAATTAACTGACAACAGAGAGAGAGAAGATGAAAAGGTGTCTGTGTATGCTTCCTACATTTGGAATTACTGTAAGATAGCAGTTTGCAAAGTACAGAATAGGGGACACCTTACAGGGGTGAGTGAAATTGCAAAATCTTTTCCAGAGAGGAAAATGAAAAGTATCCTTACTTAAGCATGTCTGCTTGTGTCTGTATGTGTGGATGGATATGTGCGTGTGTGCTAGTGTATACCTGTCCTTTTTTCCCCCTAAGGTAAGTCTTTCCGCTCCCGGGATTGGAATGACTCCTTACCCTCTCCCTTAAAACCCACTTCCTTTCGTCTTCCCCTCTCCTTCCCTCTTTCCTGATGAGGCAACAGTTTGTTGCGAAAGCTTAAATTTTGTGTGTATGTTTGTGTTTGTTTGTGTATCTATCGACCTGCCAGCGCTTTTGTTCGGTAAGTCACCCCATCTTTGTTTTTATATATAATTTTTCCCACGTGGAATGTTTCCTTCCATTATATTGATATCAAGTATGTGAAAAGATTTACTGTCCTCCATAAGAAAGCAATGACACAAACAGAAACTGTTACTTGTAGGATATGGTTTCACAGGTACTGCGGACTGATGGAACCGAGGGTAAAATCAATAACCAACAACAACTATTTTGAGCTAATGAGGATGTGCACACAGAGAGTAAAGGTGACTTAGTACATTTAGGCAAAAATGTTCACACCATACATTTTTGTGTGTCTGTTTTAGAAGCAGATTTTACAATGTAGTGTTTCAAGCAACTGAATAAATATAAAGAAAAACATGCAACTAAAGTAAATGGAAATCTGGCCTCTACTTGATGAATAGATTATCTGAAAGATTTATCGATACAAACAAAAATTTGTTTGAGCAAGTTAGTTCTATAAGTAAAATTTGTAAACTGAAGCATTCACAAAAGTTTTCCATCAAAGGAATCAGTATTTCTGAAAAAACATCAAGGATTAATATTATGTGCAATTTTTTAAATAATAAATTCTGATGTTCCTAAGGAGAAACTGATGTAATGTGGAATGAGTTGGTGTTATGCGCAAATCCCAGAATAAATTTCCTGCGACAATCAGCAAGTTTGTTTCAATACCCTATCCTCTGCTGTGCGCTCTCTCTCTCTCTCTCTCTCTCTCTCTCTCTCTCTCTGTGTGTGTGGGGGGGGGGGGGGGGGGGGGGGGTTGCGGTTTATTTTTATGAAGTCTTAAAATAATGAAAAAAAGGGGGGGGGGGGGGGGGGATGAACTTGGAAAAAAGATAAACTCAAAGATGAAAGGCAGAGGACTGGCAGCTGGTATATATTACAAGAAACTGGCAATAGTTGGATTAAATGTATCCCCAACTATTCACAGTGACCCATAATAATGACTTCACGAGGTTTTCATTTTTTATTTATTTTTTATTATACCTCAACTAATTGTGTTTCATTATTTAAGTTTCTATATGATGAGGTCTCTCTCTCTCTCTCTCTCTCTCTCTCTCTCACACACACACACACACATAGATTATCCTGAATATAAAACAATATAAAATTACCCCCACTTCCCTAGCCCTACATGAATTTTTATTCTTAACATATTCTGACTGATCAAATTTATAAACTATGTTATTGATATGAAGTTTTTTAAATTTGCCTAAAAAAGTTAGCACTTTCTGTTGTAAAGAGTCATGGTGTTTTCTTAGATAGATTATGTGATGCTGATACTTACCTGGTTTTTGTCAAAAGCCATGGGAAGATGCTGAGCAAGTGCTGTTTTGCACCGTAATGTAAGCCACGCTCTCTTCATTGTCGTCATGCACTAGCTGGTATTTGCTTTGAATTTCAAGACACATACAGCTGGAAAATTCCTCTATCACCGGCAGCTTCATTTGGATAATTTACCAGGTAACTGGGAAGCCTTAATTGTGTTCATCCTGCACTTACTGAACAATCTGCTACTCCAACCTTTATTTGGTCCCGAGTGTTTCGTGCATAGAACTGGTATCTCTAATTTATTCATCATCTGATGCCACCTACAAACATTCGCTTCTGTGACATCAAATTTTCGTCCTGCAGCACACTTTTTTGTGGCTCCTGCTTCATGAATAACCATTAACTTTAAATTAGTCTCGTATTGTCTGTGTGAACCAACTGCGACCCGCAGTCTCATAGATTTGCATTCATCCTCAAATGGTAGAATTTTACTGTGTTTTAACTGAATTTACGAGGTGAATTCAAGTTCTAAGGCCTCCGATTTTTTTTCTCCGGACTGGAAAGAGATAGAAACATGTGCATTGTTTTAAAATGAGGCTGTGTTCATTGTCAATACGTCCCAGAGATGGCAGCACAGTACGGCAGATGGAATTTTACCGCCAGCAGCGAGAATGAGAACTGTTTTAGATACTTAAAATGGCAATGTTTTCCTTACTTGAACAGCACGCAATCATTCGTTTTCTGAATTTGTGTGGTGTGAAACCAATTGAAATTCATCGACAGCTGAAGGAGACATGTGGTGATGGAGTTATGGATGTGTCGAAAGTGCGTTCGTGGGTGCGACAGTTTAATGAAGGCAGAACATTGTGTGACACCAAACCGAAACAACCTCGGGCTCGCACAAGCTGGTCTGACGACATGATCGAGAAAGTGGAGAGAATTGTTTTGGGGGATCGCCGAATGACTGTTGAACAGATCGCCTCCAGAGTTGGCATTTCTGTGGGTTCTGTGCACAAAATCCTGCATGACGACCTGAAAATGTGAAAAGTGTCACCCAGGTGGGTGCCGCGAATGCTGACGGACGACCACATGGCTGCCCGTGGGGCATGTTGCCAAGCAACGTTGACACGCAACGACAGCATGAATGGGACTTTCTTTTCGTTGGTTGTGACAATGGATGAGATGTGGATGCCATTTTTCAATCCAGAAAAAGCGCCAGTCAGCTCAATGGAAGCACACAGATTCACCGCCACCAAAAAAATTTCGGGTAACTGCCAGTGCTGAAAAAATTATGGTGTCCATGTTCTGAGACAGCGAGGGCGTAATCCTTACCCATTGCATTCCAAAGGGCACTACGGTAACAGGTGCATCCTACAAAAATGTTTTGAAGAACAAATTCCTTCCTGCACTGCAACAAAAACGTCCGGGAAGGGCTGCGCGTGTGCTGTTTCACCAAGACAACGCACCCACACATCGAGCTAACGTTACACAACAGTTTCTTTGTGATAACAACTTTGAAATGATTCCTCACGCTCCCTACTCACCTGACCTGGATCCTAGTGACTTTTGGCTTTTTCCAACAATGAAAGACACTCTCCGTGGCTGCACATTCACCAGCCGTGCTGCTATTGCCTCAGCGATTTTCCAGTGGTCAAAGCAGACTCCTAAAGAAGCCTTCGCCGCTGCCATCGAATCATGGCGTCAGCATTATGAAAAATGTGTACGTCTGCAGGGCGATTACGTCGAGAAGTAACGCCAGTTTCATCGATTTTGGGTGAGTAGTTAATTAGAAAAAAAAGTCGGAGGCCTTAGAACTTGAATGCACCTCGTATTGGCTTTTAGCTTAGACCATACAGTCAGCTCATACATATGTGTGAGTGTTTTCTACTTCAGAAATAGGCCTTTTGGTTGAAAGCTAAAATATATAGCAGTCTTTTCGTTGTGCTTGTCTACAACTCAATGTCTTCTCTATAAGGTGAGTATCAATCTATCCCTTTCATAATACCATTATTCCATCCTGGATTTTCCATTGTTTGTTTCTGCCTAATGGCTTTTCTTCCATCCCTCAACCCAGTGCTGTTTTTATTTGTTGCTATCTTCTAATGCATTAGTTTACTCGGTGTCTCTCCTTTTCTTTCTTCTTCTTTCCTGTGTTTTATCTTTCACCTTCCAAACTGCACACACTCGGATTTACGAACCACACTGCACGAACAATCTTGTCCACTCACAACACATGGCTACGTGACTGTACATATTGTTGGAACAGCATCTCTTCCCAACGATATAATTAATCCTTGACCTCCAAATTTATCACATTTATTCCCTTACTCTTGCATACTTTTTGTGAATTTTCCATACCTTCCTGTGCCACACAAATTTGTTGAACCTATACCTTACCAAAGCCCCTTCCCCCCCTCTCTCGTTAGTTCAGCACAACGTCACCAAATCCATTCATACCTGCTCTCCCCTCTCTTCAAATACATTCACCCACCAATCCGCATCCCACTATTATCGTTTTCTGTTTATTTTTCTATTTGATGTCACTTCGTTTTCACATCATTTTTAGTTAGTTTTTGCTTTCCGCTTCTGGCCCTACTCCCTCATTTGATCTTTTTGTCCCCATACTTCATCCATTTCATTCTTTTTGTAGTTTTTCCACATATTTTTATGTGTTTTTTATCCTTCACTATGGATCCTTGCCCCTTCCATCTGTGCCAATACAGAAAAGTTTCCCAACCCCTCGCCAGAAACCAGTCCACCATACTGTTCCTGCATTGTTGCCTAGCTCATGGAATCATCCCAAATGGCCTGACCATCAGATTACTCATCTCCAACTGCAACCACTCCTCCCACTATGACCTCCATCAGTTCTAATTCCAGCAGTCCATAGCCCTCACCAACCTAGTCCTGCAAAACCATGTAAATCACACTCAATCCTCCTTGCAATACCTCCTCTCCATCTATAAAATTCTCCTGCTCAAAATTCCTGCACCCCTCTTGGATACTGAAACTCTTTTCCTTCTTGGACTTCAGCTGCATGCACTATGCCATCTCAAAAAAACTCTCCAACCTGTTCACCTCGTACTCCTTCCTTGGACTACCATTATCCATTACCTCTGCAAGAATCTCCAAACCTTTTCCCACATCCACTCATAAATGACAAACCTTGCCTCGAAGACTTACTACATTCTCAGAAACTCACTTCCCCCATCATACTGAACTCAGAAACTGAACAAACCCAAAACACAGTCATGAACCTTTCCTCCTAAAGCCTTAGTCCCACAGAAATATCAATCCTTTCCAAAGGTCTTACCTTTTGCCAGGCTCGACTTATTAAAGACCGTCTCTCCTTTTCTTGGTCCGTATAGTGGAAACACTTCATTGCCAAACCTACTAATCAGACTCAACCACAAACCAATAATGAACACTGCCTGATTCTGTTCACTCCTCTATCTACCCATGGCCTGACCCAACTGGCCCCAAATCACCCCGTTACAATACCAGAATTTCTTTACCTCAAATCTTGCCTCACCATCGTTACCCCCCCCCCCCCCCCCCCCCAATCTTTCAACATGGAAACCAACCTCATATCCACAAAAATAACTGCAATTTATCACCTAAAAACTGATCCTGACCTTACAATTCCACCTGCCAACAAAGGCTCCACCACTTTGGTTCTGAACCACATAGATTACCTGGCAGAGAGACTGGGCCAGCTGTCAGATTCATCCACCTACAAACCCTAACACAGAGACTCCGGTCAGAAAACTAACAGGGCCACCAGCCCCTGCTCAAATCCTTAGGCCCAACCTAGAATCTCTCCCATGAGTATATCTCTCTCCTCAGCTCTGGCACTCTTGCCTTCTACATGTTTCCTGAAGCTCATAAACCCAACTACCTAGGATGCCTCATTGTGGCCGGTTACTGTGCCCCCACTGAGAGAGTCTCTGCTCTCGTAGACTAAAGCCTTCAGCCTATTACCCGTAATCTACCCTCCTATATAAAAGACACCAACAATTTCCTTCACTGACTCTCCACAGTTCCTGCTATTTACCACATGATGCCCATTCATCACTATTGAAGCCACCTCCCTCTACACTAAAATCTCCAATGCCCATGGCCTTGCCACTATTGAACACTACCTTCCACAACACCTGCCTGACTCCCAACCCACAACCTTCTCCCGCGTGGTCACCCACATGGCACCATTCTATGCTAAATTACTTATGGGCTATCTAGAGGAACCCTTCCTAACCACCAAGAATCCCAAACCCATCACCTAGTTCAGATTCACTGAAGACATCTCCATGCCTCAATGCCTTCTCCCCCCATCCATTTCATCTGGTCCTCCTCAACCCAACAGGATACCTTCCTCAATGTGGACCTCCAGGCCAAGGATGGCTACATTAGTAATTCCATCCATATTAAACTTACCAACCACCAGCAATACCTCCACTCAACGGCTGCTACCCAATCCATACCAAGGAGTCCCTTCCATACATCCTAGCCACCCATGATCGTTGCAGTCCCTCTCTAAATATACAGAGGATCTAACTGTGGCTTTCACAGACCAGACCTATTACACAAACAGATCTCCTGTGCCTTGTACCTCCAGTCACTTACCATCTCTTATATATCCACCATTTGGGCACAAAGGAGCACTCCCCTTATAGTTCAGTACAACCCAGAACCACAGCAACTGAATCACATTTTACGACAGAGTTTTGACTACCTCTTGTCATGCCCTGAAATGAGGAATAACATACCCACTATCCTTCCCAACCCTCCCACAGTCGTACTCTGCCACCCACCAAATCTACGCAATATTCTTGTCCATGTTTACCTCCCCCTCCTCCCCCCCCCCCCTCCCCCGGCACCAATCCCTAGCCTCATGGCTCATATCCCTGCAACAGACCTAGATGCAAGACTTGGCCCATATATCCTCCCACCACCACCAGTACCTACTCTTGTCTGGTCACAGACATCTCCTATCACATGAAAAGCAAGGCTACCTGTGAAGGCAGTCATTTGTTCTACAAACTAAGCTGTAGCCGATGAGTTGCTTTCCACATGGGCACGACGACTAACACATTGTCAGTCCGCATGACTGGCCCCTGATAAACTGTGGCCAAGAGACAGATGGACCACCCAGTTGCTGAACATGCTGCTCAACACAATGGGCTTCACTTTGGCGACTGCTTTATTGCATGCACCATCTGGATACTTCCTACTAACACCAGTTTTTCTGAATTGTGCAGGTTGGAACTTTCCCTGCAATATAGCCTATATTCCCATAATCTCTATGGCCTCAACTTTCACTAGTTTTTCTGAATTGTGCAGGTTGGAACTCTCCCTGCAATATAGCCTATATTCCCATAATCTCTATGGCCTCAACTTTCACTACTTCTTGCCCTCCATCAACTTAGTCCCTTCCTTGCTCCCACTCCAGCACAATACAGCCTTCCATTTCACCAATGCATCCACTAATCCGTTTTCCTTTCCCCTCGCCAAACCTCCCCGAATGCAGCTGGGAGCTTTACCCTGTCCCCACTACATCCCTTAACACTCCCAAAGGCAGTGCTAAATCTCCCCCAACCCAGTTGGCTTTTCGTTATTACCCCCCACCCCGCCCCCTCCCCACTTCTTCCTTACCCTCACCATTGGACTGCTGCTCCCATCATGCGCCATTACAACTCAGTCCAGCTGCAGCAGCCAGAGACAGTGGTCCTGTGTGTGTGTGTGTGTTTTCTACTTCAGAAGAAGGCCTTTTGGTTGAAAGCTAAAATGTATAGCACTCTTTCTGTTGTACCTGTGTGCAACTCAATGTCTTCTCTATAAGGTGAGTAGCAACTATCCTTTGCATAATGCTGTTGTTATTTCACAGTGACACAAAAATATACAGGTGTTGATAGAAAATTACTGTAAGAATATTTGTTAGTTTTCACACACAAATACCTCATAGACAGAATATATATAGTTACAGATAGACGATTACCACAATCACTGTAAAATAAAATGTTACAGAACACTTTCAGGAAATCCAGTGTTGGCATTAGATGCTGAAAACAGCAGCAACACTGAATCTGTACATTGTGTGGACTCTTACAGGACCGTGTGATGCTAACAAAGCCATCAGCAAGTTGGCAATGGGTGAGCAAGCACCACAAGTTCTTGTAAAAGGACTGTAGTACTTCCATGTAGTGTGGGGCATCCAAAGAAAATGTGAGCTGAGTTCTCATCTTCTCCTCAAGATCAGAAAGGTGTGTCAATGGTGTGCTGCCTGTGAAGATGTTTACAGGAATATCTGTGCTTAAATCTGAATCTGACTACTGGACGGGCGAGGGGTCCAGGCAATGAATTTGTATGAGATAGTGGAATATGGGACCAACAGGTGAAATCCTTGCATTGTATCTTGTTGTTTCCTCCCATTCCCACTGCCAGTCTTCTATCATGCATCTGTGCAGGACACATTGATAATCTGTGGGACTGCAGTCCAGGTGGCAATGCCCTATCACAGCAGGATCTATGGCTAAGCAGTCGACAGCTTCATTGCCAGTGATCTCACAATGTGATTTCACCCAAGCAAAATAAATTAATGGCCTTCTGCATTCATTGATTCCAATACTTCGATAATCCTGTATACAATGAAGTTTTCTGCCAGACAGCACCTAAAAGATGAAGTACTGTTAGAACCGATAAAGAGTGACTGTGTAGGAAATATAAGAGACGTTATCCGCGAGCAGGAACAAATTGCTTCTAGCATTGCAACAAGATCTCCACTCATGGTCATTGCTTCTGCTTGTAAACATAGCCCAGACTCTTGCAAACATAGTATGCATCCCCCATTTCCAAAAGTCACTGATTTTGGAGCTGTCAGTATAGATATATGTTGCCTCCTGATGCTGTCTTAAAAACTGCAACAAAGTTTTAATGTGATGCTGTCTTAAAAATTGCACAAAAATTTTAATGTATATGTTAGCTTCGTGGTCAAAGGTAATGCCAGTTATTATGTTTACCTTAGACATTTTCAATGGGAATGGGATCATAAAAATATTTAGTGTAGGTGCTTTAATGAAATGCTTTAAAATCTCCTGAGTATCTAAATACGCTTGAACTAGGGGAGGAAGAGTTGTAGTGAACCAGAAGCGTCCAGTTAAGCACTGTATGGTTAGGTTTGTGGCAATCAGTTTCAGACTGTTGGATTCATATTGCTTCCTTTTAGGAAGAAATTTGGCACACAGATACCACCTATGTATATAGACTGGAGGTTCACGTGCTTTGACCAAGAGTGCAATGCTAAGCATTGAGCACATAGCTCCCGAACAAGTTCTCAGTGCTATATATTGGCACTTATTAATTCTGTTGAGGTTAACTGTTCAGTTGCAGATTCATACAACCACTCCCATAATCAACAATCAGACATACCATTATATGGTAAAGCATTAGTGCTTTGTCGACGTTCAAGACCAACCCGTCTGGTCATAGCTTTGATTATGTTGACAGCTGTCTCACATTCCTTAGCTACATGTTTTTGTGCGCCTTCAAGGTTAGATTATGGTCAATGAAGTCACAGGTATTTGACTACCATTTTCGAAGCGAAATGGTATGGGCTTAGTGCTATTACCGCAGGCAGATTTGCACCATGCCTTGAAAACAATACTGCATTTGATTCAGCTGTGGATACATCCGGCCAATTTCTTGTGAACAATGTTGGAGCGTAAACACTGCAGTGTCAGCTGTGACTTGCACTCTTCTAGTGATGTACTTTCCATGTAAATACATGTATCATCTGTGTATTCCCAAACTTTCACCTTTTCTGGAAATATCCTATGTAGGTCAATTGTGTAGATGTTGAACAGAAGAGGTGTCAAAATGACTAGCAGCAAATGATCAGCGAGGTAAGATAACAGGTGTTCTGCAAATGCAAGGGGCAAGTGTTGTGCCTTAGTTTTGTGGCTATCCACTGTGAATACATTATCACAGATGCAGCTTAGGGTCAGAAACAAAGCTAATAGATACATGTTTTGGCTGAAACAGAGTTTTATATGTCATTAACCATGTGCATGAGAACATCTTCAATAACTTTCCCCGTGTGAAAATCTGCCCTATTATTATTATGGATAGGTCATGATATTCAGGGCACCACTCTAACTGGAATTGAACCATTCTTTCCACACTCTGTAGGGACATTGTCATAATTAGGTACGATGCCACCAAATCATGATTCTTCCTGGGTTTGAGTGTAGTTATCATTTCGCCTATCTTTTGTGACTCAATGCTGTAATGTTCAGCCCACATTTTATTGTAAATGTGTATTGCAGAAATGATGGCATATTGTAATGGGTTTTATATGGGCTAGGGACTTCTTTTACCCAAGATAAAGCTGTCTGTAGCCCGACCACTGACAATGGCTGTAGAAGAGGGTGACTGTTATCAGGATCTTCATCCTCTGTGCTAGACGTATATTTGAGGAGGGAGGTGTCTGCTTTTGTAATATATGTTATGTAACACAATTCGTAGACAGCGAATTGTAATGACGGGTGCTGAGGGTTCCTTGAAGCTCTTCACCTTCTTCCACACACCTGACATTTTAGCATCCCTCTTATTTTTCAAAAATCTATTGGTTTCCACTTGCATTTTTTGAACGCTGATGTAGTTTTTTTGGTTTCTATGTCATTTCTGCAGTTCTTCCTTATGTTCACATATGGCTCTCTGACATTTGATTTCCCACCACATAGGATTGGCTCTGTTTGTAATGCAATACAGCTTCTGTTGAGGAATTCTGTCTATGGTGGCCTCAGCAATGCACTGTGTTAGTTTGGAATAGTTGGAAACTAGGTCCTTGGATGTGTCTAATTGTGGAAGGCTCACTTTTAATTTGTCAACATATTTATTCCAGTTAGCTTTCCTGATTTCCCATCTCTGTGTAGGGTATATCCGGCTTGGGTCTTCCACTGCGCCAAATAAAGTCAGATCAATTGGCAGGTGATCAGAATCCAAAGGCTCTACTTCTACTTCCAATTGGTTAGTACTGCTACATGAGGTGATGTGAAGTTTAGGTCAATTGCTGATCTTGTCTGTAGCTGTGGGATTATTCTTGAGAGAGACATGTCATTCAGCAGCACTTGGTTTTTGTCTTTTAGGACTGCCACTAATAGTTCACCATTGTGATGGTTGCACTTGCAGCCCCACGATCTGTGATAGGCTTGGAACTCCCCCACCACAAGCAGTGGATGACCAAATTGTTGTAACAGAGACGTAATACTGGAGCCTGATAGTAGCTTGTTAGGCCATAATCTGAGGTTCATGTAGATATTGCATGGTATGTATGTTTTGTTTGCTGAAGTTACGTTTAAGAAAATCATAAGGAATAGTCTATCATCATCGACATGCACACATAAAAGAGAAAGAAAATTTGTTAGCTTTTGGAATAAATCCTTCCTCGAGCTACAGTACAAAACACACACACGCACAATCAAGCACACAAACCCTCCCACACACACACACACACACACACACACACACACACACACATTCAGAATTTTTCTACTATATGTATAAGGAAAGTTTTATTTTAGAAGTTTAGCTACCCCTCCGTATCCATTATTTCTGTCACTTCTAATGACATAGTCAGGGAAATGGAAGTCCTTCATGGACCTGAGCGTTGCTTCGGATAAGTCACAGACGGAAAATTTGTGCGTTTTGGTGTAGTAGGTGAGACATTCTGTGGTGTCACCGCCAGACACCACACTTGCTAGGTGGTAGCCTTTAAATTGGCCGCGGTCCATTAGTATACGTCGGACCCGCGTGTCGCCACTGTCAGTAATTGCAGACCGAGCGCCGCCACACGGCAGGTCGAGAGAGACTTGCTAGCACTCGCCCCAGTTGTACAGCCGACGTTGCTAGCCATGGTTCACTGACAATTACGCTCTCATTTGCCGAGAATATAGTTAGCATAGCCTTCAGCTACGTCAATTACTGCGACCTAGCAAGGCGCCATTTATCTTTTGCTGGTTATCTTATAAAGCCTGTATCATCAAGAGCGATGTTATACAATTATGGATTAAAGTTAAGTATTCCAGAAGCTACGTACTTTTCTTTATAGCATTCATTACGTATCCTGTTTCAGACCTCACGCCAGCCTGCGTGAGTTTAAGAGCGTGCCTTTCGGCTTCCTCTCATTGTGTCTAGGCTGTCTTGTCTAGACACAACACATTCTTTAGTGGATCTAAGTGACATAGCATTCTATTGTAGTGTGCTCTTGATAACAGTAGCCACCATTTAAAGAAACTGAAGAGATCAGATCAATAGTTTCTTTTATACTAGCTGTTTGGGAAAGCAGTTTTTCTTTTGATTACTTCACAGTATAGAAATGAAATGGAGCAAAGAGGCGTTAAGCACCTTAATTCAGGCATACAGCAAGAAAAGGTGCCTATATGACCCGCTGTATCATAATACAGTACACTGGCAATCGTTTCCTTCTAAGTAATATGCGTATAATGTAACATGGTGATTTTCAATTTTGTATCGTAATGCCTTAGCTTATGAAAGTTCGTGTTTGATTTGACTAGATCTCTTGCTTTATTTCAGCATACCAGTAAAGAGAAACTGGCAGTGATGTCAAGAAAGTATATGCAGTTTCACCCAGTGCAACAGACGATGACTGCAAAGCTCTGAGTAGCACATTGCACATTGCATTCCATTTTCCAAATGTAGAAAAATAACACAAAATGCACCTTTAAGTATAGGTCTTTTAAACTGTCACAAATTGCAGTGCATACACACGCAACGACTTTTGAAATGGTGGGCTATGCTATTCTGTGGCTAAAAGCCAGACTCTTAAAAGATTCCCCGGTCACCAGGAAACGTAATGTTACAACCAGCCTGCAACATAACAGGGCATGCACTGATATTTTTTCAGTGATCTAGGTTAGTATGATCACAAAATATGTAAACATATGATTTAATTCTTACTTTCAAGAGATGGCCTCCCTCACGACTGTGTCACACTAATTCCATCTTCTATCATAGACGGCAGCTTCTCAAAACAGGCCATGTCCATCCTCACGATGTTCTGAAATTCTTGCAGACCTTTGGGCCTCAATTCTTTCATAAGCAATATAATACCCCGCCTTCGTTCCTTCTTTCCAGCCAGGGTCAAACTCAACATCATCTGGCTTTTTGTTTTCATTCCCGTTCTGCCCTAATCTGAAGATTTACTGTCACTGCCAAGGCAATAGCTCAAAAAACAAGTGGGTGCTCCACATTGAAAGTGTAAATTTAGATATACATGTAGCTGTGTAACCAAGTGTTGTAATATAAAACCAATTGTTGAGTCTGTAATTCAGAACAGTAGTAACCTACTTAATAAAATAACAATTGTTATTGAGGTTTATTGACCTCAAAAAATTTTCTTTATTTTCTTTCTCTATTCTTAAACACTGAAAACACATTGCAAAAACGTAAAAAGCTTCAACCAACAATATTCATCAACTCTTGTTTCGATTCATTCCTAGACATCATTCTTCTGCCTGCTTCCTGGCCTTTAATCTATCCTCCTCATTTCTCATGAGTATACACTTTGCCAGAAGCCTCTGTTATGTGTTTCACATCTCTCTCTCTATGAACTGTCCATTTCATAGTCATTTTGGAACTCGCATTGGCTCTTGAACAAACTTTCTTATTTCTGATATTCTTAGTTTAGAAGTAAATGGAAGTTCATATACTTTTTCTGACTAGTCTATCAGTTCCAAAAGTGAAGATGCAACTGGATTTCCTGCAATCGTTTTCCTAGGCAGAACAGGTAGGTCTCCGTATGTGTCATGATCTTTATTCCTCAATTCAATTAACTTCTGTACCCACGCTTTCCTTTCTTTTTGGTCTTCCGAGTATAAAAGTATCTGAGGCACCTTGTCAGTAAATGCAAACCATGACAAACCATGGACTGTTCGCAAGACGATATCTGATATTGCCTTTTTCTGGGATTTTAGGACCCTCAATCGATAAAGAATATGAAGGGGTCCTTCCACTCAAGAGACTTTCGATTGAATGTAAACCAGCAGTGACAGTAAATGCCAACACTGAATTCCACAAGCAGTTGTAACACCTTCACTTTTAATGGCTTGTTTTGAAACCCATATGTGACAAATCTTACCTGCAGTCGCTAACCACTGGAGTGACTTTCTGGACCAATTTCTAATAATGCCACATCAGTTAGGACTGCACCTATCCTTATAGCTTGAGTTACCCTGTAACTAAAAGCTTGATCTGCAGAGAGAAATTGACAGTAGTGTTACCCAGTGGAATCAAAGGTTCTGGAGAGGTTATTGTCAGTTGAGGGAATGATTTCAAGTTCTGTTGCACTATCAAGCATGTTGCCAACCTTATCACTCCACTTGTTGTTAGATAAAAATTTCCCATCCAACTGTTACATCAAGTGGCACAAAGACAACTCATTAGTATGAATAGCACAAACCAACCAGATAAGATTACGATTCAGCTTTGTCTCAACCAATGTTAAAACTCGTTGAGTTACCACCAATAGTCTACACACTTTCATCAATGTGTTTCTCTTTCTAAAAAAAAATCGACAGGTTGGTTAGCAATAACTTCAGCAGGTTTCCTTTCTGTTAAGTCTTTCTCTGGAAAAAGGTGGCACAGATACCTTCCACCTGGCTCACTGCAAACAGTGCAATACTCTTCTTGTACAATACTATGAAACTGATGACTTGAGTTATCTGTTTTTAACAGAACTTTAGTGGACTCTTGGCATCCATTTCGTCTTGCCTATCCTGCATCGAACACAGAATTCTTCAAGTGGCTTCGTGACTTTTTCTTGGGCTCTTTTTACTTTATTGTGATCAACCACAGGTCTCCCATGGATGACCATATGCTTGTAATGGCCGACGTCAGCGATCAGGCGACTGGCGCAGTGATACAACATCAAATCCCCATAGTAACCCAACCCTTATGGCTTTTCTCATGGAAACTTACCGAATCCCAGAAAATGTGGTCAACCTTCGACCATAAGCTTTTGGCGATATACGAGGAGGTTCAGTACCTCCAAGATGACATCAGGAGCCGGCTGCTTACTATCTACACAAACCACTGCCCTCTGGCTGACGCTATTAGAAGTCCACCAGCCAATACCTCCCCTCGATGATTCCACAATACACTATTTCACAATATACTATGGTTGTCCGCTATGTTTAGGGAGGAATATTCACATTATACTATGGTTGTCCGCTATGTATAAGGAGCAAACATGGTGGCTGACTACCTCTCACGACTTGCCACACCTCGACTTCGACCAACCAGCAGAGGCACAAGCAACTGACACCGACATCCAAAACCTACTATCTGGACACCATCCAGCCTCAAGCAGTGTACCATCACAGGCACAACCAAATTAGTTGGGTGCAACATATCCCATCGTAGGCATTGACCAGTCATTGCACAAAACTTCTGGAAGACAGTTTTCAACCTCCTCCACAACTTGCCTCACCCTGGAGTAAGCCCGACACAAACTCATAATGGAATGTTTTGTTTGGACTAACATTAAATGGGACTGTGCTGTATGGATGACAGCCTGCATCCAATGCCAACAGCCCAAGACAGGAGATCACGCCCAATCACCCTTCGGGAAATTCCCCATACCGAAGGGCTGTTTCCTACATATCCACATAGACCTAGTGGGCCACTCCCAGATTCAAACGGATGCAAGTATATCTTATTAGCCACAGACAGGACAATGCAATGGGTGGAGGCCACACCCCTGACTGATATCTTGGTCGATACTGTTGCTTGAGCTTTCATGACCCTATGGATTGCACGCTTCAGCTGCCCAGAGTCCCCAACAAATGACTGGCAGTTCGTGTCGGCTCTGTTCTTGGAGCTCTGCCACCTCTGTGGGTGCCACTGGTTCCACACGATGGTCTAACATCCTCAATCCAACGGACTCATGGAACTGTGG
This sequence comes from Schistocerca americana, assembly GCF_021461395.2. Classification (NCBI taxonomy): domain Eukaryota; kingdom Metazoa; phylum Arthropoda; class Insecta; order Orthoptera; family Acrididae; genus Schistocerca; species Schistocerca americana. Next base: position 182,857,076 of record NC_060123.1, read on the forward strand.
CACCACACCCTCAAGACAGTGCTCGTATGCCACGACCAGGAGTGGACTGAGGCCCTCCCCTGGGTGCTGGTTGGCATATGAGCTGCCTACAAAGAAGATCTTGATGCCTCAGTGGCAGATGTGCTCAATGGGGAACTGATCACACTCCCAGCAGAGTTCGTGTCACAAACCACCAACACCGTGGACATCAACCTGCGGACCTAGTAAAATGAGTCAGGGACCACACCCACCACGTCCGCATCCCACTGCCATCCTACCACGCCAAACTGACCATCTTTGTGCAAAAAGATCTCCAATCATGTACACATGTCATGCTCAGAACTAAAGCCACCAAAACCGCCCTCCACCCTGTGTACAGTGGCCCATACAAGGTGTTGAAATGAGGGTGAAACACTTTTAATATCTTGCAAGCTGGAAAAACAACAACAGTGTCACTGAACCGCCTAAAGCCGGTGTGGACTTTAGCGGACACAACCAGTATTTACCCTCCACTGGCCGCAGCTGAAGGTCTCCCAAGCCAATTTACAGTCATCCTAGACCTGTGAGACATTCCCGTAACACAGCAGAATTCACTACTCGTGGTTATGGCCAAATTCGACAACAGTCAGGCTATAGCACGGTCTCGAGGTTATTAGGGCACTCCACATCCCTTCCGCCTATGATCGACACAGCAGGTCTGAAATCCACTCTTTCTCCAGATGGCTACCTGCTCGTATCAGCCCCTGAGCACTTGACACTCAGGACACCACCGTCGATGGACCAACAGCCTCACCAACACCAGACGACGCACCACCAGCCACTAACACCTCGACAGACATCGCCAGGGCCCCATCACCACCACCGCTGAAAGCATGGGCCAGCCGCCCTTTACAGCTGCCCAGGCACCTGGCAGATTACGATATATTGGCCCTTGCTATGGCCAGTAGGACAACACATCACAACATACACCAGTCAATGCGATCCGCACTTGTGGGGGAGGGGCTCTGTGGGGACGTAGAACCCCCAATAATATCACTGCCCTACCACAGCAAGAACAACTGTATCCTTGCCAGATGAGTTCTCTGTACTACATCCTCTATGCTACACGCATTGTGTATAAGCTGAGACAGTAAAAGTATTCATAGTAAGTGACGGGAGAACGAGTGATTATTTCTCCTTGTAATTACCCTGCCCGCTCTCCACTACCTACAAATCCAACCTTCTCTCTTTGACCTTTAATAAGCACTAGCTCTTTGATAGGGATCTTCATATCCTTAGAACAAGAGCAGGAGATGTGTACATCATGTTTACAGTCAGTGCCACGTGAACATGGACCCTGAAATTCTGAACATAGCTTAATCTCACACTTGCAATTGAGAATGTCGAAGAGTTTGTCTAACACTGCTATGAAAACCTCTTTCACTTCCGTTTTCCTCTGCTAAGTGATATGTTTTTGGCCTTTTCCCAGTTTTACTCTATCTTCTTCAGGATTGCAACTCTCGAATTTAAAATTGGCACCACAAAACAATTGTTTGCTATCCCCTATTTTCCAAGTACTTTTAGATAAATATCCTTTTCAAGAGCAGCTGCTGGGTAATTTTTGACATTTCTCCAATATTCTCTCTCAAGAGAACGCAAATCTTAGAACATCTTGCAGAGTTAGGAGTTCAGAAGGCAGCATTTATCAATCAGTTCCAATGAAGTTACCCATGTGAGTGGTAATTGCCAGTCTCATATTCCTTTCACTAGCCATGATTCCAAGTTTTCAGATTTTGCAAGTGGAAGAAACTATTTGAGTCTGCAAAAAGGAAGACAAGAAAAAGTCGCCTTTTATAAGACATTAATAAAAAGACACTGTCCTGCGCTTGATTATTGCCAGTTTAAAAACTTTAAGAGTGGCATTAAAAAAGTTTACAGATTTTATGGTATATTCTTATCATCAGAGCAAGGGCAGAAATAATGATAAGAAGGCACTTCTTGAAAGAAGGCAGTTTGCTGTGTATTTTTAATGAAACGACTAAATATAATGAAACTGAAGTGCCTATTTACCAAGCAAAACAATGTAATTACCATTTCTTGTAAATATAATTGGGAATTGCTAACCAAAAGACAACTTTATGACCCCCTCATTTCCTGAAAAATGAAGTAAAACTATTTGACACACCCTACTGTAAGAAGAAGAAGAAGAAGAAGAAGAAGAAGAAGAATGGGTTAAGGAGTGGACATGCTGGGAGCGACATACATGGTGGTAAAAGGATACAGCTCAGGACAAAAATATAGTTTCAAGGAAGGAGATGGGATGGAATAGAAGCAAAAAGAAACAGGAGAAAAGACAGTCTGGTTTGGAGATGGGACGGAACGGGGTGAGAAAAGAAGAGGGGAAAGAATTAGTTCTTGTGACAGGTGATGAAGACTGATCCATACTGTGGGCATTTTAGTTGCTGGCAGGCCACTTTGAAGTGATGTAAAATGCTAGTCAAAACCTAGTGGCCAACTGATGTTGAACACATTCAGTCTATAGAGACCCTATCCTTTGTTATATACAGGATATATTTCGTAAACCACATCAAATACTGATGAACCGATTCCACAGACCGAACGTGAGGAGAGGGGCTAGTGTAATTGTTTAATACAAACCATACAAAAATGCACGGAAGTATGTTTTTTAACACAAACCTATGTTTTTTTAAATGGGACCACATTAGTTTTGTTAGCACATCTGAACATATAAACAAATACGTAATCAGTGCCGTTTGTTGCATTGTAAAATGTTAATTACATCCAGAGATATTGTAACCTAAAGTTGACACTTGAAATCTCCGATGTTCAGTTGTGTGTTGTAACAAACACGGGCCACGGTCGGCGAGCAGCATCTGCAGGGACATGTTTACGATGATGACCGTGTTTATGAGTGTGGCTGTAGTGCACTGTTGTGGTTTGGTCTAGCTGTCGCAGTGTCCACATGTAGCACTTGTTGCTATTGTTATTCTGCTTTCATCTCCGCACGCAGACCAACTATAGTACACCGTGTTACCAGACGTCTGTGATAGTGTAGTGTTGTAGGAACTGTGACCATGGTGTATTCGAACTCTGAAAAGGCGGAGATGATACTCATCTATGGCGAGTGTCGACGAAATGGAGCTGAAGCCTGCAGGGCATATGCAGAACGGTACCCGGACAGAGAGCATCCAACGTGCCGCACATTGCAAAACATCTACCGCCAACTGTATGCAACAGGTATGGTCGTAGCACGCAAACGGGTCCATAACAGGCCCGTCACAGGAGAAGCAGGTGCAGTTGGTGTGTTAGTTGCTGTTGCCATGAACCCACACATGAGTACACGGGACATTGCGAGAGCCGGTGGACTGAGTCAAAGTAGTGTCATGCGCATACTGCATCGTCACCGCTTTCACCCGTTTCATGTGTCGCTACATCAGCAATTACATGGTGATGACTTTAATCATCGAGTGCAATTCTGTCAATGGGCACTAACATAGAATGCGTTGCATTCTACCTTTTTACCGATGAAGCGGGTTTCACAAACCACGGGGCAGTGAATCTACGGAACATGCATTACTGGTCCGTGGACAATCCTCGCTGGCTCAGACAGGTAGAGCGACAGCGACCGTGGACTGTAAATGTATGGTGCGGAATCATTGGCGACCACCTCATTGGTCCTCACTTCATTGCAGGGGCCCAAACAGCTGCAGCATACATCGCGTTTCTACAGAATGATCTGCCAACGTTGCTCGAAAATGTCCCACTGGAAACGCGTCGATGTATGTGGTATCAGCATGATGGTGCACCTGCACATTCTGCAATTAACACTAGGCTGACCCTTGACAGGATGTTCGACGGCCGTTTCATAGGACATGGAGGACGCATAAATTGGCCAGCCCGTTCTCTTGATCTTACACCTCTGGACTTCTTTCTGTGGGGTACGTTAAAGGAGAATGTGTACCGTGATGTGCCGACAACCCCAGAGAATATGAAACAATGTATTGTGACAGCCTGCGGCGACATTACACCAGATGTACTGCTGCGTGTGCGACATTCATTATGCCAGAGATTGCAATTGTGTGCAGCAAGTGATGGCCGCCACATTGAACATCTACTGGCCTGACATGTTGGGACACACTCTATTCCACTCCGTAATTGAAAACGGAAACCACGTGTGTACGTGTACCTCACCCCTCATGGTAATGTACATGTGCGTCAGTGAAAAAGACCAATAAAAAGGTGTTAGCATGTGGACGTAATGTGCTGTTCCAGTCTCTTCTGTACCTAAGGTCCATCACCGTTCCCTTTGGGTCCCTACGTAATTCAGTGCTCTCCGATACACACGATCGAACAGTGGAGGAGTGATACTCAAGCGTCAACTTTAGGTTACAATATCTCTGGATGTAATTAACATTTTACAATGCAACAAATGGCACTGATTACGTATTTGTTTATATGTTTAGATGTGCTAACAAAACTAACGGGGTTCCATTTAAAAAAACGTAGGTTTGTGTTAAAAAACATACTTCCGTGCATTTTTTTATGGTTTGTATTAACCAATTACACTAGCCCCTCTCCTCATATTCGGTCTGTGGAATCGATTCATCAGTATTTGATTTGGATTACGAAATATATCCAGCGGTAATGTTAGGTCACTCACCCTGTATATCCTATAATTGGTGCTGAAAGACTTATTTCGTACTGTACAGCATGGGCATGACAGGGCTGGCAACTGAACACTCACATGTATAAAAATAATTAGATAGACTGGATCGTTTTGTGGTATCATTAAGAACCCCAGAAATATATTGTGGGTGTTAATTAGGAAGCCACATATTTATTTGGAATGGTAAAGAAGGATTTTGGATAGCTGTAAGTAATGTGAGGATATGACTTGTGGATGTCATACATCTTCTGTGGCTGGCAGTACGATTCCAGTTCAGACTGCTATATCGTAACAAGGGGAACACTTTTATCATGTTTGGAGATGGGTCATGATAAAATTAAATTCAGGGATGGTAATCTATTTCCAGCATGTACCTGAGTTTCAGTCTTCTTTGTTTTATTGTGCCTTTGTCCTGGATCGGTGCTGGGTCAACATGATTATAAATGGGTTCGGCATGGTTGGTTAGTTTAACCAGTGGCTGGATGCTCTTGCTGTCGCGACCGGTCAAATCACGCAGGTCATGTCACCCCATAATCTCAGATCTTCATGAAACGTTGCACATTTGCTTATACTTATAACATAAGAATTTATGCACAATGTTTTTGCTCTCAGACTAACACTTTTTTTTTATCGAGTTTTAAATGTAATGACACTCTGATAGTTGGGCTTTGCAATCTGATAATTGGGCTTTGCAAAATGGTACATATCTACACAAATGCCCATGACTCAGGTGTTGTTGAAGCTTTTGATTTGGAATTTTTTTCCTAAGTTAAGGGAAGCACATACTTAACAGACATGTAATTAAGCAGTAAAGTTACAAAGAACAATACAAAAAAATTTGATACGTGTCACTTCCCATTTTTTTGGAAAAGTATAGATGTATTGAAAAATGCTGAAAACTGCCTCACATTTCTCCAACCTGGTGGGAACATATAATTGGTCTTAAATAATTCCCAAGACCGTAAACACTGTAAGAAAATAAAATTATTAATGGGTTTTCTATGAATGGACACACAAATTAATCTGAAATCACAAGAGCCGACACCCACTGCTTCGTATCTTCATGAAACTTTTTTTACTTGTTATTTTCTGCTAGACAATAGTCACATACCTCATGTAGATTGAGGGGAAATAATGGACATTTCTTACACAAACGTAAATGCCGCAACTTAAGTTTGTCATTAGGATTGCATTATTTCAGACAAAAATAACAACAACAACAACAATAATAATAGTAACAGAAAGTATCTTATTTCCAACACATTACTGTTGTATTTCCCCAGATATCACAGAAGGTATGGAGCTTTATTGGGAAAAAATTAGTAACTTTTCTTGACTTAAGGGAATATAGAAAATCAACTTAATCTGTTGTGGTCCAAACAATGATTTTTAAATGTGTCAAACACTTTCTGGCAGCTGATACATGATTTATTTTTATTGAAACTCCGATATTATTTTTTTAAAAAAGAAAAAGAACAAGTACCCTGAGTTTTGATAGATACTGGATGTTCATTTAACATATATCACATCATTGTTCGAGAGATCATTCAAATCAAGTTATGTAAACTGACAACCTATAGTAAGGCTGCCTCATGAAAGTACAGGGTCAAAAGTTATAAATTTAATTAACATTTTCATTACAAGGGTTAACTTTATTTATGTTATCAAATTAGCATTCTGATAACTTCATATCTTTTTCATTAAAGGAATACATCCTGCCTAATGATGTTGATATAGGTACACCAACAGTACATAAAATGTTTTCCAAAGTCACAAAATAAGGCCAAAAGAATGATACTGCTGGTTCAGGTAGGTGGAGAAAAAGTAGTTGAACGTCTCCTCCTTTATCACAGACATTTTTGACAAAGGCAAAGTACCACATGCCATCAGATACAGCTGCTACAAACGAATTTTGTTGAGGACGGGTGCATGTCCATTGTGTGGCATTTTCATTGAATGAAAAAATCAAGGAAGGCTTTTCAGAAGAGTTTACTCTTCTAATCTCTAAAGAATCACAAGAAAGTGGTTTGTAATGGTGGATATTCCTGGTACCAGATATTGTGCGAGTTGTCGAAAATCTCTTCTCGAAGTTCTTGCATAGGAAATCTACATTGACTTTCTCTAAGAAGTGAAGAAAACATTTGTCAATAATAGCCTTGCAGAAATTATGACCACCAGATGCATTTGTTATTTGTGCATCATCCACTAGTTGAAGACTAGCTCTTCTCAATATATGTTTTACAGTTCCTCCCAAACCATCGCACACAGATTTACTGGGGCTAGTAGCGAAAGACAAATGCTCAGCATCAATATAAAAATTGTTCTGTGATCACACAACTTTTTAAAGCTTTTTCTATTTTTATATATAGCAGCGTATCCATCAGGGAAATAATGCACTCTCTTCACTTGTGGGTAATGCTCTATCAGCCAATTAACCATTTCTTTCTGCACAGCATTTGCTAATTCTAAATCATGTCCCATATAATCATTTATAAAGCAATGGTTCACTATTACCAATTTACTTTCTTCATTTACCACATAAACACAAACATGATTGTTGTACAGCTGTTTCTTATCCAGTGGTAACTCTGAACTTCGTTCTGAATTATATAACTATAGTTTTCAGCAGAGTCCATTAACAGAATTGCTTTTTCCAGGGTTAGATTTTCTTCAATATTTTCAATTATTTTGACTGACACTTCAGATATAAATGAGTGTAGTTTAAGTGCTTGTAATTTTGTTACCAACAAGTCTATGTACTCACCCACAGTTGCAGACTGTTTTACCAATTGTGCGCAACGATCTGTGTTTATTCACTGGCAATTTCATCATCAGTATCTTTGTACGCTAATTTCTGTTTTAATAATTCTGGCAGTTTGTCATCACTGGGACAATTATCACAGTGATTAAGCATACAGTCATAGAATTCAGAGTCACACACAAGAAATTTTATAAGTTCGTTGTATGTTTCTTCAGTGTTTTCCACATCCAAAAGCAGTTTTATGTTTTGGTGGATCCCCCTCCCCCCTTCCCCAACACACACACACTCTGAATGAGTGCTGGCAGGATCAGCTAAAATACACCACTTCGGTCTTAGTGAACATTTAGATAGACCAAGGATTCTCCCATTCAAAATAAGAGTGCAGTTCTCTTAAGTTTCAAAGAATGAGTCTTTCTAGCATATATACATTCTTCTGAATGCTAACTTTGTCTTTTGCTCCTGGTAACATTCGAGCATATTCATAATTTTGGTAGAAATCAGTGACAATCTATACCACTTCATCAGCAATAACTTTCCCCCTTTTTGGTTTAGGAATTGATAAAATACCCATTTATGTTTTCAGTTTCCTTGTTTGTCAAACCACATACTCACTAACATTGAATTCTGACATTATGTTTTCTTTTGATGAAGATCATGGAGCTAAAGTTAAAATTTGAATTTTTTTTTTCAGGCATTCTAACACTAACCACTTTTTCTTTCACTAACAATATCATGGCATCAAAATCTTTGGCTTTCTTAACAATTTCATCATCAAATTTTTCTTCTATGTGGTCAGAATCTTCAATACTGCAATCTAATGCCCTGCACACTTTTCCTTCCTAAACATGCTTCATTTTTTTCTACCTTCTTTTTGTTATATTAAGCCCTGCTGTGCTTTGGAATGGAGAGAAGTTTTAAGGGAGAACACCCCCAAATCATGTTAAGTTTTATTTGTATCCTCAATATTTTGATTTTGACTTTTCAGTAATGATTCATGAAATGTCACCTCTGGGTCACCTGCAACACTTTCATTTCTATCACTGATGTCAGTTCCTGTTCACAAATCTTACAAAATGTAGAGCACAGTTTTTGGTCTGGTTTTACGTAGATTCTTTTAGCACTTAATGTTTTTGTTAAAGACAAGCAAACTGACCTCCAGGATTTTTTAACTATTTGTCTGCGTTTTTTGAAAGGATCACAACGAGTTCTTTGATGACCTTCTAAAACTTGTAAGTAATAGTATCTGTGGTGTCCACGTATAGTAGCATTTTCTTGATGTTGTGGAAAGCTAATATTGGATCGCAGCAATAACAAATCTTGTTGGTGCTCACTCAGCTCTTATGTTTTTTGTGAAGTTTTTACTAAGGTATAGGTTGTCAAATGACATAGTGCTTTTAGTAATTTTCCAACAATGCATGAATTCACATTTTCCATTGCAATTAACTGAGCACTAATTCACTTAAAACATACTTTATACAAGTGGAATGATAGGGCCACACCACAAACAGATATGACATATCTCACAGAAAGACAAAGAGCAACTGAGGTGAAATAGACAAATGGTTACATGCCAGTTATTCTCAACAATGAATTTTAGCAACTGTTGCGGTGTTTTCATGCCTATACAGGTTTTAAACAAGCTACTGCTGCCTAAGAAAACTTTTTTCTCGCTGTGAGCAAGTGATTGGCTGAATATATAAATCATATATATTACAGTCTTTAAAAAAATTACTGAATTAATCAAATGAAAGGAAATAAATTTTCAGACTTAAAGTTAACTTGCTTGCCTGGAATGAGTTATACCTAAATACGCTAATTTGGTACCCTTGCGTCTGAGGCAGTGAGTGGATGAGCTTACTTAAAATGACTCTTTTTCCAACACAGCAAAAAGTATTTTGATTTCAGATGCGTGTGTCAATTAGCAGAAGAACCGATAAAATTTCTATTTTATTAGAAAGCTTACAATCTAGAGGGTTATTTAAGACCAAAATCAGGTTCCCAGCAGGTTGGAGAAATGTGGTATACGGATTTTTCTACATTCTTGCAATTTTTCTGAAATTGAAAATTGACATACATTAATGTTTGTAAAAAAATTTCTTTGTAGCTTTGCTACTTCGAAACTGGATATCTGTTAACAATATGTTTTACTTAATTTATGAAAAAATTTCAAATCAAAAGTTTCATAAACATCTGAGTATGGACATTTATGTAGATAAGTACCATTTTGCATTGAAATTCTTGCAGATCCCAGTTATCAGAATATCATTACATTTAAAATTCAATATAAAATAGAGTTGCGGTTTGAGCCCAAAAAGATTTGTAAGAAGTTCCTAAGTTATAAGAATAAGCAAATGTGCAAAGTTTTGTGAAAATATGAGATTGAGGGTTACACATCTTTGAATTATTGCATGTTTTGATGTGGAATGACCCAATCCTGTTACCCCCTGGCTCAGAATATCTGTACCCCAACTGTCTGCGTGTAGTGTTAATCACGTGAAAATGAGCAGACGTTTTCTCAATGTTAGGTACCTGTTCAGTATTCACCTAGTGGAATGAAGGAAACTCACTAAAAAGTATATCCAGGCTGACCAGCGCACTGCCCTTTATTGTTACTCTGTCAGGCGAATTCAATCTGAGGCTGGCATACCTCACTGTTGTGGAAATCACACTTTAACACACAGACTATCTGAGCAGGTACATAGTTGAGTTTCAGTGTGCAATTTTAACTCATTTTTCTTTGTCCTGTTCCTTCATTGTCTTTTTCTTTCTCTCACAAAGTCTATCCTCCTCCTTCATTTTTCTATTAATACCTGTCTCCATTACTTCATACCAAATTTTTTTTCCCCTTTTACTTTACCCCTCATCACACCATCCTTTTGTTCAACTCTTCCAGTTTACACACTTTTGTTTTCTCTGAGTTGATTAGCTGTAAATCATTTCAATACTTTGAATTTTGAATCAAAGTTAGCAATCCATTGTTACTTCCCAATCTTTTCAAAACTTGTGTCCACTCTGATGTAAGGTTTGCCTGAATTCTTTCTTCTCTCCACCAGCTGCGGTGCTATCCTTTTTATCTTGCCTATTTCTTACCTGTTCCTTCTTATAAAGATGCTGGTTGAAAGTTATGAATGAGATACAACATCTACTTTTTGATTCTTATGTCTATTCTCTTCAATACTTAGCAGTTGTTTGTGTTTTAATTATTAGCTTGTGTGTGGTCTCATCTGAAAGTACTATACAGAGAAAATTTTGGCAACTCCTGGGAACACAAATGCAATCTTCAGTGACTATCTTGTGCATTAGCTGTACTTACTCTCGAAAATTCAGGCCACTGTAATGTTTGATGCTTTTGACAACAGAGTGCCGTAAATGAGGCCAATGCTTGACCAAAATCTTCTCAAGAAGAGCCCGAAAACAATGAATCTGAAACAGTAGTTACTTACTAAATATGTGAGTAACACAAGAAACTGAAGTTACATTAGAACATCAAATCTGAAACACACACTTGCTAAAAGAAAACTGATAGGACACTCTGCAATCTTCAATAGCAAATAAATATATGATACATGCCTTATAACAGTACTAATGAATGATCACTTCTTTGTATACAGTAAGACCATGATAATTCAGCACTCGATAGTCTGGCAGACCTAATTGTCCAGCCTGCATCAGAAATTTTCCTTTATTTCTAGCTTGGTGTGGTCTGTTGTACAACCCAATGCCTCAAAGAAACATCCACACCCACTAATGAAAAGAGTGCATTTTCAGTACAAGACACTGATAAAAATGTAGTTATCGAAGAAGAAACACCTACAGCCCACATCTGTTGCACTGAGACTTCAGAAGCCTCACACACTTTTGTGACATTCATTGAGAGTAGTCAACAATAGAACACTTCTGAAGTTACGAAGGTGCACATATAAAAAACAATTTTTTTCAGAAATATCTCAATCCAAGAAACAAGTCAGCATTTCTGTAATGTTCCAGTGGGCTCTGAAGAATATCTCAGCTACACTAATAGTGGTATATACCAGTCATACATATTCCATGACCACAAAAAAAATCATATTTGTGCTATTCTTAAAGACAGTGATTCCAATTAAACTGCACCATATTCTTGGCATAAATGTTTATTAATCAGCTTGTTAATCTTCTGAAATTAGTGCTGCTGATTTTATTTTGTAATGAGCGTAAAAAGGATTATTTATGTATATTGAACTTTTGAAAGCCTTTGAGCTTTAAACTGGTTTAATACAGCAGTGCAGAATTCGACTTTTAATTCATTTTTGTCTTTCCAGAAAAGTAATACACACTTTTAATTTTTTTGTAGTGTAACTTCTGCTGTTGTGTTTAACAAATAGCAGATATCCGTTTTGTACCTTAAAACTATATGTTTCACTTATATCCCTTATTTTAAACCAGGTTTTTAAAAATGACCGTGATAATCTGGTATATCTGATAATCTGGCATTTACATGTCCCAGAGCACACTGGACTACCAAACTCCTACTCTATACTGAAGCACACAATCACAATTCTCATATAAAATTAGTATTTTGTCAAGTATAAATATCTGGAACAAAAACTTCAGTTGCAAGAATAAATTTAACTGAATTTCTGGACTATTGTGTTGCTTTGATACAAAACTACAACTGACCTGTACAGTTTCCTGAGAGTTATCATATTCTGTACATGATGCATCAGCAACATGTTTGGCAAAACTGACAGTGCTGAGACAAAATGATATTTACTTTAACGTGAAGGACAAGTGCACAGTACAGTTAACAACAGGGTTGGTAGTGCCTTGTTGGCATACAGTAACAGCAATGTGTCACAAAAGGACATAAATAATTTAAGAGTAAAGGAAACAACTTGCTTAGTAATACAGGTATTGAGTCGTTCACTGGTATATAAACAATACTGAAAACATTGGAAGCTTTCAGACTCAAGAGTGTGCACACATACCAACACACACATACCCCTGCACAGCTATGTTTCCCTACATACTCATTCTCATCTTCATTAGTCACATGATTTATCAGCACTAAGCAACACAGTCATGTGTGACACCCAGTGCTACTGGTCGCAATACACACTATCCATACCTACCTACATCTACATCTACATTGATACTCCGCAAGCCACCCAACGGTGTGTGGCGGAGAGCACTTTACGTGCCACTGCCAGTACCTCCCTTTCCTGTTCCAGTCGCGTATGGTTCGCGGGAAGAACGACTGCCTGAAAGCCTCCGTGCGCGCTCTAATCTCTCTAATTTTACATTCGTGATCTCCTCGGGAGGTATAAGTAGGGGGAAGCAATATATTCGATACCTCATCCAGAAACGCACCCTCTCGAAACCTGGCGAGCAAGCTACACCGCGATGCAGAGCGCCTCTCTTGCAGAGTCTGCCACTTGAGTTTATTAAACATCTCCGTAACGCTATCACGGTTACCAAATAACCCTGTGACGAAACGCGCCGCTCTTCTTTGGATCTTCTCTATCTCATCCGTCAGACCGATCTGGTACGGATCCCACACTGATGAGCAATACTCAAGTATAGGTCGAACGAGTGTTTTGTAAGCCACCTCCATTGTTGATGGACTACATTTTCTAAGCACTCTCCCAATGAATCTCAACCTGGTACCCGCCTTACCAACAATTAATTTTATATGATCATTCCACTTCAAATCGTTCCGCACGCATACTCCCAGATATTTTACAGAAGTAACTGCTACCAGTGTTTGTTCCGCTATCATATAATCATACAATAAAGGATCCTTCTTTCTATGTATTCGCAATACATTACATTTAACTATGTTAAGGGTCAGTTGCCACTCCCTGCACCAAGTGCCTATCCGCTGCAGATCTTCCTGCATTTCGCTACAATTTTCTAATGCTGCAACTTTTCTGTATACTACAGCATCATCCGCGAAAAGCCGCATGGAACTTCCGACACTATCTACTAAGTCATTTATATATATTGTGAAAAGCAATGGTCCCATAACACTCCCCTGTGGCACGCCAGAGGTTACTTTAACGTCTGTAGACGTCTCTCCATTGATGACAACATGCTGTGTTCTGTTTGCTAAAAACTCTTCAATCCAGCCACACAGCTGGTCTGATATTCCGTAGGCTCTTACTTTGTTTATCAGGCGACAGTGCGGAACTGTATCGAACGCCTTCCAGAAGTCAAGAAAAATAGCATCTACCTGGGAGCCTGTATCTAATATTTTCTGGGTCTCATGAATGAACAAATAAGGCGAGTTGGGTCTCACACGATCGCTGTTTCCGGAATCCATGTTGATTCCTACAAAGTAGATTCTGGGTTTCCAGAAATGACATGATACGCGAGCAAAAAACATGTTCTAAAATTCTACAAGAGATCGACGTAAGAGATATAGGTCTATAGTTTTGCGCATCTGCTCGACGACCCGTCTTGAAGACTGGGACTATCTGTGCTCTTTTCCAATCATTTGGAACCCTCCGTTCCTCTAGAGACTTGTGGTACACGGCTGTTAGAAGGGGGGCTTAAGCCAGCTTTCTGTACCTATAACGATTTCAGCTTCGGTGCTTTCTATCAGCGCTTGAAGTTCCGGTACTTTACCAACGCAGCTTCGACAGTTGACAATTACAATACCGATTGCTGCTTGGTCCCCGCCTGTCCTGACTTTGCCCCGCACCCGTTGAGGCACCTAACCAGTGGATCTCCCTGTGTGTGTGTGTGTGTGTGTGTGTGTGTGTGTGTGTGTGTGGTCTGAAGGACTTGACATAAAAGTGAGGCAATTTTCTGTCTTTACCATGAGCCCGTCTCCCATCTGCTGCTGAGTGCCACCTTTATTTGGTGAGGAGCACTACTCTCATGTACATGTTATTTTAAGCCGTTGTTGTGAGGTATGGAAACTGGGGAAACAGAAAAAAGAAAAAAAATAGAAGAAACAGAGCTAGAGATGCAGAAATGAGCCACAAAACATCATGGACTGAAATAAAATCTTACTAAAAGAAATTAAAGAGAAAGGACATTGATTAACGTGATATGAAGGAGAACGACTAAATTATTTGGAAACCTAATTTGACTTAACACCTTAATTTTAAAAAAAGTTCTGAAGGAAAAGCTCTGGTAAAATATTAAGGGGGCCCAGAACATCCATACTGCAAAGTGGAGAGGCCTGGGGTGGGTGGCATCTACATTGACAGGGCTGAGTTGAGCTTGTGGGTTGTCATCAGGATATTATCTGATGGTGGCTCACAAAAACATCATTCACTGTCACACATTTATTAGAAAACAAGCTACACCACTCATAGCATCATCCTATGGTAGTAAGGCCCCCTCAGCATATGCTGAAAGCACAAACGTCGGGGGTGTTGATGCAAAAAGCAGCCAGCGACCAGCTGGTGGGTGAGCTGGAATGCTAATGCATGACAGCTGTGGCACAATGCACACTGTTGCAGTAAAACTGTGTAACTCAGGACAGGGTGCACCTGCAGATGCAGAAGCCCCACCATGACTGTTACAGAGGAAGGTAGCCCCAAGCAGTGGTGTCCGCCCCTGCAAGCAGTGGTGTACAGCATCAGTTTGCCTGAACAAGTACAAGCAGTTTGTTAGCTGCACAACCGCAGTCACGAATGGCTGCCCTCCAAGGCAAAAGTCCAGCATTGGCTAAAGTGAGCCCAAAGATGGCCCACAGCTGGAAGGTGCCAAGTTCATGGGAGTGGACTTGAAACCAGGTGTCACGTCACGGGTAAGTGAGCCCAAGTCTTGTAATGGCAGCCTGCAACACCCTGTCACCTTGTGTGGACCTCCCCTCATACGAGGTGCTGCCACACTGAGATGATATTGGGGCACCTACGTATGCAACAGCCAAGTATTTGAAAAATCTGCTGTCACTGTATGTGGGGAAATGTTTTCACCACATCCAAAACTCAGAAGACTTCCTGCAACACCTCAAGCAATTACGCATCACAGATTCGGACATGATGGTTAGTTTTGACATGGTATCACTGTTCACCAGGGTCCCACTGAGAGACTTCCTAGAACTGATTGCAGAAAAATTTGATGGTGCTCTACTGGGCCTGTTCAGGCATACACTGACAACCACGTATTTCCTGTACGGGAACCAATATTACTGGCAAATTGAAGGTGTAGCTATGGATAGCCCATTGTCTCCTGTAGTTGCCAACATGTTCATGGAGAGATTTGAGGAGAGGGCATTAGAGACAGCCAGATATAAACCCACATGCTTCTTCAGGTATGTGCATGACACCTTCGTAATCTGGCCTCATGGGAAGGACAGGCTCAATGAGTTTCTGGAACATCTTAACTCGTGCCACCCGAATATCAAGTTCACCATAGAACAGGAGAAGAATGGCCAGCTGCCATTTCCGGATGTACTAGTAAAAAGGAAAGCAGATGGATCAATTGGCCACAGTGTGTATCGAAAACCCACACACACTGATTTATATCTGCAGGCCACCAGTTGGCACTACCCTGCACAGAAGAACGGTGTTCTTAAGACATTGGTCCACAGAGCATGTGCCTTGTCAGACCAAGAAAGTCTACCGACAGAAATAGAGCATCTCAAAACAGTGTTCTGCAAAAATGGATATACACCGAAACAAATTGAGATGGCACTCCAACCAGCCACTACACCAAAAGTTCCAGAAGCAGAGCAAGATGAAGCAAAGAAGGTGGCGTATTTGCCCTATGCTGGCTCTATTTCTGCCAGAATCAGTAGGATCCTCCATAAACACAATATCAAGTGCGTTTTCTGTCCATCCAGCAAGATCGGGGGACTGGTGGGAAATGTCAATGACGATATGGGTTTGCAGAAACCAGGGATTTATAATATACCTTGCCAATGTGGCATGTCCTACATTGGCCAGACGACAAGAACAGTAGATATCTGGTGCAAGGAACATTAGAGGCACACCCGATTAATACAGGCAACAAAATCAGCCATTGCTGAACACTGCCTAGAACTAGGTTATGCTATGAATTATGAAGAAACTGAGTTTCTAGCACAGACGGCCAGATTTTGGGACAGTGTAATAAGGGAGTCAATAGAGATAAAAGTGACCGATAATCTCATGAACCGTGACACGGGGTACCAGCTAAGTACAGCCTGGGATCCTGCTCTGGAATTGCTGAAGAAGCAATGGGGACAGCTGCAGCACTCCACAAATAGAAGAACTGAATGCGTAGACATGGAGAACGATCCCCATAGAGAGATCCAGGCGCACCAGGCCGAATATGGAACACCCAGGGTCGGGACTGATGGGCGTGGACTGCAGAGGGAACATCTAGAACCGCAGCGGACCGAAAATGGGATGGCAACGCTCCAGCAGATCACAGTGAGTGGGAAAGGACCACAGGGAGAATGCCTGGTACCACAGATGGGATTCCAGACCGAAGATGGAACACCTAGGAGTGTGTCTGGTGGGCGCGGACCGCAAAGAGAACACCCAGGACTGCAGCGGACGGAAAAGGGAATGGCAATGCTCCAAAAGACCGCATTGAGCGGGCGCGGACCGCAGAGAGAGCGTCTGGTGGAGGGGGAAGGCCACAGGCATAAATACTGGACCAGGTCCATTCGAGTAGTAGTCTCAGGTCGCACCTGATAAAGGTAACGAGTTACACTACCAAAATATCGTGCAAGTACGATGCTGATATCCGGCAGAACACGACGCTGATATCCGGCAGAACACTCGACAACCCAAGATGTCATTAGATCGCCGGGAAAGCCTGAAGTATTACACAATATGACTCCTTATTTATTATACTGTAACAATGTCATCAGAGAATCAGAACTAGGCATGCTATGACTGATTTTGGATGACCAGAAAGGATTCTTTAAATGGCCCATGAAGAAGTTGGTTAGGTAAGTGCCATTCAAGTGCTCTCAATAGTGTCACAGCTTTGTTTGCAGAGGGTACATTTAAAGAAGACAGTTACTGGAGACGATATTACCGAGACTATTATGAAAGAACTAGTGGGTTCAGAATCTGCTAAACTACGCCACAGACACAAAGGATTCCCAGTGGGAATATGAGTTCCACATGGTACAAACACAGAAAATGCAGAGAGCAAGTGGAAAAAGATAAAAAGATGTTTGTCTCTATAATATGTGAGGGTAGGTTGCAGGCAATAGACTGAAGTGAGGTTCTTTTAGAGGGGGCAAAGTAATTAGTCACAAAGGAATGTCCTGGGTAGCTTAGTTTACAGGTCTTGAGAAGCACGTAGAAAAATGGAAGCCCAGAAAGTTGAAGGAATGAGGAACAATCCAGGAAAAATCTTTGTGAAGAGGCTAGGGATCTGATGAGGGATTGGAAGTTATATTGCTGGACTTCTAGAATGGGGTCACTATAAAAGGGGTTTGTAAGAGGATTTGTTCAAAAGCTGGCAGAGGTAATTGTTGAAATTCAGAATGACAGTGATGACAGCATTTTATGCAATGAAGAGAGGTGCAGGTGGTAGTTCTTTCAGTGTTAATGAAGTATGACTGGAAAGGGATCACTGAAGAAGAGGTTTGTAAGAGGATCTGTTGAAAAGATGGCAGAATCCCTCTGTGAGGTAATCACTGAAGTTTACGACTGTGATGGCATCTTTTCCTGCAATGAAGAGAGGTATAGGTGCTAGCTCTTTCAGTGCTTGGTTGGAAAGACACCAGAATCAACATCAACACTTTCTATTAAAAAAAAAAAAAACAGGCTGTTATAATGTTTGCTTCCAAATGACATTGATCAGAGCTGCATTTGTAGAAGAGAAATTGTCCATGATTTACATCTTCTTCTCACATTTTTCCTTTATTTCATCCTTTTGGTGTCACTGGGCACATGAATGGTCCTTCACGCCTCAATATCTTATATTATTGAGACTTTTAATCTCCTATTATAGAAATTGGCATTCTGATTTTGTGCCATGGCTGTGGTTCCACCATTACATCATCTTATAACAGGTGCAACATAAGTCTGAGCCTACAGATTTTTTTGGATAACTTGTCTGCATAATTTTTTATTCACTCTTCAACCATTTCCATTACAACTGATACATGGTGAACTGCACAGGCCATATTGCATCATTCTGATTACATTGTATCACAGTTATTGTTCTAATGCAGACAACACAGACTATCAAATTACATCAGTACAGGGAATCGAACACAAGTAAAAGGCATGCATAACTAATTAATTAATTTAGCCACATTAAATCAATAATTACCTTATAAATATACCTCACACGGAGATTTCAATGTCAGAAAAAACCTATCTGCACAAAATGCAAATGGATGACTTGAATAAGTACATATTTTTAAAATTTTATTTTTTAGGGGAAAAGTAGTTATTTTTAATTTTAAATGTTATTCATATTGTCGTCTTCTTGCAAACCCAGTTCAATCAAACAACTCTGAGTAATATTCACAAATTAAAAGAACAGGCATTCCGCAACGGACTCCTTTTAAACTTATATGCAATTATGTTATAAACTGGTATTCAGCAAAGAACAGTGACAGTCAAAATGTATTTTGACTTATGATTGATCACACAGATTCTCAAATAGAACTGCTACAGGACAGCTGTGATAGTTGTTATTGAGCTCTTGTATAAACCAGATGTGTGTTTAATACTGCTGTTCAATGATTCTAATGAGAACATTCATACTCAGACAATGCCACCGAGTAAAAGATATGTATCTTTATTTATCTAAATGTGGACTTCACTGCACTTGGGGCATTTGTCAGATGTATTTCAACATAAAAATGCCATGGAAATGTTTAAGAACACTCAATCAGAAAAAGTTTTATTCTGAGCTACTGATGTTAATGAAAAATGATTTAAGCTTTTACAAACTGATTTTTGCATATGAAAATCATTTTAAAGAGCAAAACCAATTTAATTGCCAAAATAAATTTGTCACCGTATTTGAATGTAATTATTTTCTGTTTTCTTGTGCCCACAGTCCAACAATATTTAGAAAGGCAACACTTTATGCCTGGACTGTTATTAAATGTATTATTCACTAGCATGATTTTGGTCTGTTAAGCCAGACTCAACCGACATGTAACAACATTAGTGCTTAAAGATCAGTTAAACATTATGAACACATTCTGTTCCCAAACATATTTGGTGAAAATAAAATTACTATTACCTTTTTTTCACAAAATTATCTCTTCTTTCTTCCCTATGAAATGCACAATGCATGTCATCTTTTTAAGAGGGCATTGTCCTCATGTCAACCACGTTTACATATTTCATAAGTTGACACCTGATTATATGCATTTGTATATTCTGCTCCTTTTCACCAGTTATTGCTTATTTCAACTAAAAACTAGTGACAATGCCTATTTTCACTCTATGTTTACAATATTATAAAAAATTAAATGGGCGCTCTCTAGCTCGATCTAGTTTTGATTTCTCACTGATTGACCATGACCTAGAATGCTTGCAATTGCTAACCGAGAGGCCACTGCAAAATTGTCCTAACTACTGACGATCCCTAGCTTGATCTAGTCTTGATGTCTCAAAGATTGACAGCGACCTAGAACTGCGTGCAATTGCTAACTGAGAGGCCACTGCCTAGTGAAAACATTACAGAAGAGGAACAAGAACAGGCAGACATAGTCAATGCTCCTCTGCCCACGCTCCCAGTTAATCCCCTCCACTGTCATACCATACACATCGGCAACAATTAAATTAAACTACGCAAGCTTTTAGTCACATCTCCATTGTTTCAGTTTAGCTTTCTGTTTACTTGTACACAGTTTGAATGTGTTTATGACGTGTAGTGTGTAACATGTTGTGCGCCATGCTGCTCGAAAAAAGAAACATCGTTTCGTGGATAGCTGACAATCCTGGAACATTTACATAAGACAGAATTGTTTTATATTGTTGAGTTTGTGAGAAAAATGTTTCGTACAAAAAAAGGTTTCAAATAGACCAGCATGTCGAGACAAATCTTCATATCGCAGGGATGCAGAAGAAAGGTCCACAGCAACAACTTCTGACAACAGCAAGTTGCAGTAGCAGGGATTTGTCCAAAGGTAACCAAAAAAGTCAGTTTAACATGGATCTATGTGAAGCATTCATTGCAAGCAATATTCGTCTTCACAAACTTACAAATCCTGTCCTCAAAGGCTTCCTGCAAATATTGCTTAAATGAAAATATACCAGGTGGATCAACATTGCGTAAAAATTAAATACCAACAATTTACGTAAATGTTCTAGAAGAAATATGCAATGAACTCGAGGACAGCATTATCTGTATTTCAGTTGACAAAGGTACAGACACTTGTGGCCATTACATTGCAACTTTAATTGTTGGTGCTTTAAAAGAAGAGCCTTCTTCTTCCTATTTAGCGGTCTGCAAAGAACTTGAAAAAGTAAATCATTCTACGATCACCAGATTTGCGAATGAGGGTACTAGAAAAATATTTCCAGAATCTTCTGCAGATGAAAGGGTGTTTGTGTTTATTTCAGATGCTGCTCCCAATATGATCAAAACAGAAAAAGCCCTCCAAGTATTTTATCCCTATTTGATGCATGTGATGCGATTTGCTCATAGAGTACAGAAGTGAATGTAAACAAATTAATTTCATCCACAAAGAAAGTGTTTCAAAATGTTCCTGCTCGAGTCAAAAGACCTACAAAGAAAAACTACTAAATATGCCTTTACCTCCCGAACCAGTGGTAACTCACTGGAGTACATGGGTCAAAGCAGTGTTGTTACACAATGAACATTTCGAAGCCATTAGAGGGGTAGTAAACGACTTTGATAGTGCAGAGGCTTTGGCAATTTGCCAGTTCAAGGAAGCTTTCAATCACTCAGGTATTAAAAAAAGACGTTGCTGTGATTAGCACTCATTTTTCCCATATACTGGCAAGTATTAGAAAGCTCGAAACTCAAGATTTGGT
This sequence comes from Schistocerca americana, assembly GCF_021461395.2. Classification (NCBI taxonomy): domain Eukaryota; kingdom Metazoa; phylum Arthropoda; class Insecta; order Orthoptera; family Acrididae; genus Schistocerca; species Schistocerca americana. Next base: position 182,878,386 of record NC_060123.1, read on the forward strand.
GTTGAATGTATCTATTCAGTTAAGGATAAAATTATTCTAGTGAGATCCTCATTGACGAAAGTATTCGCAAGAAAACTTAAAAAACAGTTTGAAAATATTTTAAATAACCCCGGCTTTGAACCCTTGTGCCAAATTGATAGTTTTATTAATGGGATGAGTGAACTTTTACCAGAAACAATAAGTGCCAACATAGCATCCAAATTCAAATACTGCCCATTTACTTCAGTTGATGTTGAACAGCCTTTTTCTGCTTACAAAAATGTTTCGAATGATCAAAGACATAGTCTTACTACCGAACATTTGGAACGGCACTTGGTCGTTTATATTTACAATAGTAGAAAAATGTAAAACAACTTGTAAAAATGCTTTGCTCCAATAGTATTAATTAAAAGTTAATACTGATCAAAAAAATTCATGATTGTATGTTATTTTTTAAATAAAATACTATAGACTTTTTGAACATGCCGCTCTGTGTGCAATATACCTTGAAGTTGGTCCTGTACATACTGACTGTTTCGCTACGACTCACTCGCATCACATCTGCTAGTTACTGACAACAGCAGCAAACAAGGAACTATTCTTGAAATACGGTATGTGTCCCCATTTTGCAACTTCTGAGAAAATAATCCCAGAAAGGCCCCCTTCCTAACCTCTACCAGAAAGTATTCACAAAATGATATCAGCATTCTAAATGTACTGATTTTTCACATGGCCAGTGTTCTTCCTCATACCTGATATGCACAGCTTCGACCTTGAGATATAATGCATGCAGTAACTATCATGTTTTTTAATTATTTGATCTTGGATATTACAACACTTTTCATGCATTTTTAAGCATTTTTCATGCATATTTTAAGGTTTTTATGATGTGCATAATCCAGTCTCTAATCATAAGTACATGACATTTTTACAGTTGAGAACAAAATGTATTCTTAAAGACGCTGTCATAGCTGTCGCCTGAGGATGCCATTTCTTAATTTTTAGATCATCTGTCCTCTGAATGCTTTGACGCTGCCCGCCATGACTTCTTCTCCTGGCCCCCTTTTCATCTCAGCGTGGCATTTACACCCAATGTCCTCAATTATTTGTTGAATATATTTCAATTTCTGTCTTCCCCCAACAGTTTTTACCCTCGACAGTAACCTCTTGTATCACAGAAGTTATTCCATCATCTTTTAACACATCCATTCCTTTCTTCTTTTCAGTGTTTACCACAGTGTGGAGAACCTCCTCTGTTGCAACATCAGTGTGTATTGATGTTGTTGGCATTGTTTTGCAGTCAGTTGTGATGAGAATAATCTTATCACTGAATTGTTCAAACACTCTGCCCTACCTTCCTATTCATAACAAATCCTACTCCCATTATACCTTTTTATGCTGCTGTTGATATTACCCTATATTTGTCTGAGCACAAATCCTGAACTTCCTTGCATTTCACTTCACTGACTCCCACAATTTCTAGATTGAGCCTTTGCATTTCCATTTCCAGATTTTCTACCTTCCCTACCACATTCAGACTTCTGATATTCCACTTTCCAACTTGTAGAATTTGACTAGCAGAATTTTAGTGCTTTGTTTGTTACTCCACCTTTTTCTTCCGGTTCCCTTCCCCTTGGGAAACTAACCCAGAATCCTTTGCAAGTGGAGAGATCATCATGACACTTTTTCAGTCACAGGCCACATGTCCTGTGGATATTACCTGTTTTTAAGCAGTAGTTTCCAGTGCCTTGTTCATTCTCATACCACTGATCACTGCTGAGTCTTTCACCATTTAGGGGCAATTTCTCACTCCAGTGGTAAGAGCCATGAACCACTGTTCGCCCTCTTTGACAAGGTCATTGGCAGATGAGAGGTGACTACTCATGCTGGAAGTTTCAGCCACCACAGACAGCGATTTTTATACAGCTTTTACTGGAATCAAAATCGGGATCTAGGATTTAAAAAAATCATTCTTCCTAAAAGCTGAACTTCAGCTTCCTATTAGTACCAGCCAGAATCACATTATGCCAGAAATGCATAATAGGCCAAAATCACAATTGTGAATAAACACATTTAATAACACTCCAGGCAGACAATATAATTTCTAAAATTATTTGGATGTCCTACAGAATACTACCTTCCTGCTATGTGAGCCACGCATGCAAGCAAATGGGGCTAAGAAATGAGTAATTTATAGAAGTCACGAAAAGTATAGATTGATAATCACTGTAAAGATGACATGTTGAGTTGCAGACAGGCACAACAAAAAGACTTACACAATGAGCTTTTGGCCAAAGCCTTTTTCAGAAATGAAAACACAAAACACATTCACACAAGCAGGCACACCTCATGCACACATGACCGCTATCTCCAGCCGCTGTGGACAGAATGCAACTGTCACACTGAACGAAAGCAATAATATGAAGTGCGGCAGGGAAGAAGGAGGGTAACACATTTGTAAATTATTGGTGTAGTGAAAGATTGGGTAATTACCTGAATGTTGCAACAAACTAAGATTATATGCTGCACTAAAACTTGAATATGGCCACCTTCGTTTCTCAGTAAATACCCTAATAGATAAGAAGTTCTACTCTATTTGTAGATTTGTAATTTCATAATTTTTCTTACAATACTGCACTGGTTCTGTTTCTTTAGTTCAAGGAATTAGATAACCTTTCTTTGAAAGAGATAAAATAATTAATTCCTTCAACATCCTCAAGAAATATGGTGTAGAATATAATGTGGCCATCAATGAAGTCAGACTGCATGTGTTGAGCAACATCACCAACCAAAGAAGCAAAGATAAACTCTACCTTAAAATCAAATGCAAATCATAAAAACAGCAACATAAAGAATTAAAATGTTTGTACTTAAAAAGTTCTGACGGTTTGTCCTGGCTGGTACTAATGTTTAACCAAGTTCAACTTTTAGTAAGAATTATTCTTTATTTGAATGCAATGAGAGAGAGAGAGAGAGAGAGAGAGAGAGAGAGAGAGAGAGAGAGAGACGCAAAGTGCTTACAGGGAGGAGAGTTTGCTACACAAACGGAAATGAGTTCAAGGCATAGTTATACAAAGTTTCAGAAATTTGTAACTATTTCTTGCATTCTATTATGGAATTAAAGTGAAAGAGAACATATTGATGTTATGATAGTGAGTTGCTCCAAACAGCCCCCAAATCACTACCAGCATTTAAACTAAAAACTTTTATTTGCACAGGAAAAATTATTGTTACGTGTGGTCTTTAGGAGATGATATGGTTTTGCCTGTTCTGAGCCAAGAAGCAACTCAGCATAGTTAAAGGAAGTACACAGTAATAGTAGTAGTAGTAGTAGTATGTTATTCTGTCTTACGGCAGGTCTTGTCATGGGTTAAGCCTCTTCCACTTTTGTCTGTCCATAGCTAGTCTTTTCATTTCTGAATATTTGTCCCCTTTGATATTGTCCAGCATTTGATATCTTCTTTTTGCTCTTCCCCTTTTCCCCTCCACCATTCCTTCTATTCCTTCCTTCAATAAACAGTCCCTCCTCAAACAATGTCCAATCCAGTTCCGTTTTCTCTCTCTGATGACTTTCAGCATGTTTCTTTCTTCTCCAACTCTTCTTAATAATTCTTCATACCTTACTCGGTCTTTCCATTTCACTTTTTCCATTCTTCTCCATATCCAAATCTCTAGCACCTCCAATCTTCTTTCACCTTCCTTCCTCAATGTCCAGGTCTCCACGCTGAACAGTGCAACGCCAGTCTTTTCCTCAGATCTTTGTTTAGTGGTTCATAAATTAATTTCTGTTTCCTCTTGAATCATTCTTTTGTCATTGCAATTCTTTTTCTAATTTCTGTTGAGCAATACATATCATCCATTATTACAATTCCCAAGTAATTGAAGTTATTCACTTGCTCTATTTCGTCTCTGCCTATTTTCATGCAGCATTTTCTCCCCTTTCCTCCAATTACCATACTTTTCGTACATAGGTAGGATAAAAACAGATTATTGTGGAACAGAGACACAGCATATTTTTCCACTTTTTCAAAAAAAAAAAAAAAACAGCCACCCCACAAACAGGGCACAAAGCTGGGATTTAGGCATACAAAGAACTGAAAATCATTCTATCATTTATGTGGACACATCTGCTCAGGCAACCACTTTGAATATGTATTCTAGCAATTACCTAGTGTGTGTCCAAGACCTAATTACCTGCAAAAAGTACTTACTTTTAAATTCTCATAATCGCCAGCATGAAGACGATCTCTGTATGTCTCTATTGCATGGCATGCTATTTCACGTGCTTCAAAACTCAACATATGTGGCCTCTTGGATACAAAAGTGCTTAGTGGATAGCCCATGAACTTTGGTGTACTGTAATCAATACAAAGTTTTGATTAATAATACACATCACTATTATTTTTTGTCATTATCTATAATGACAAAAAAGTAAACCAGAAGAAATGGTGATTAACAATGGCTGATGGTCTGCTGAAGATAGACGACTGAAATATAAAATTTGAAGAAAAAGTAAAATATGGTGAAAATTACAGCACGAAACATAAAAGCAAAACTTTAAATCAATACACATATGTGGAAAACTGGCATCAAATACAGTATGTTTTCCACATATCTCTCTAAACCACTGAATTGATTTTAACCAAATTTGGCACACATACTATCTTTCAGTAAGTACTGTTGGGGTAAGGCCTACTGATAGTGAAGTTGGCCTAAGTTGATCCCTGATAGCTGGCAGCCCTGTTGTTAGCTTTCAACTATGAAACGCAAATGGCTGCAGCAAATGCAGTAGTTGTCTATAGAGCTCCAGCGACACAGAGCCATTGCCGTATAGATGTTTAGAAAATTGCATAATGTGACTAGTTGTCGCAGGCGCATGGAGCTTCTGTGTCCAGCCCATTTTGCAACTGTCAGGGATCTTCTTATAGTGCCTTGATTACAGCTCTCATAGGTTTGCAGGTGAGAAGGGCTGCCCTGCACAACAGGAGTGTTGAGCAGGTAGCATCAGAAAGTGTTCCAGGGGCTATGTCCGCTGATGGGAACTGCTGAGCAAAGAGAAGAGGTAGGAGGAGGTGATGGAAAGAGGGGGGTAGAAGGAAATGGACGGAGAGTGGGGGAGGAGGAGATGGTCAAAGAGAAAAGGGGAGGAAAAATTGGACAGAGACAGTGGTAGTGGGCAAACAGAAAAAGGGGGGGGGGGAGGGAAGAGATGGACACAAAGTGGTGGAGGAGCACATAGACAGAGAGATCTGGTAGGAAGATATAAACTGAATGAGAGAAGGAAGAGATGACAGACAGAGGCAGGAGGTGGGTGAGATTGACAAACATTGGGGGAGCAGGAGATGGATAGAGAAAGGGAGAGTTGGAGAGTGGGGAGGAGGATTCTGATAGAGAGAGGGGAAGGAGCAAAATAACCACACCCAGCATTGAAAAATAATTGCTAAAAGAGAGAGAGAGAGATATTTTTAAGACATAATTTTATAATTATGTTAAGCAATGGCTTCATTTGGAGGATGACAACAGAAAACATGAAAAAGTAAAGCAAATATGTGCACAAGCGGCAATGAAGGAGATAGCACTCTCAATTCAGCATTATGAGAAAAATACAATCAGTATGAAACTAAATGTTTAAATTCAAATCTCAGAGTGCTGATGACAAGGCACAGGTAAGTAGTAGGCCAAACATGAAAACATATACAAAGTTGAGTCTGAAATCTTCCAACCACTTCTGCGCTGCTGGGCATGAAAAATTGTGTTAATGCATGTAGATCCTGCCATCATGCTTGTGATGCTAGCACTGAAGCAACTTTTTACAGCTACATAAACTCATAAATGGGTGATATCAAAATAACCACACCCAGCATTGAAAAATAATTGCTAATACTAACTAAACAATGTGCCAGAACTCTGATCACACACACAAAAAAAACTGGGTGTGACCCAATGAAGCTTAACAGGATACAAATATTTTCAATAAATATAAGTGATTTATCGTGTAGGATTAACAACACTCTCAGGTTACTCCTAGAGGATGCAGATGTCTACAAAATTCTGTCATTTTTGGATGGTTTAATGAAGAAAGGAAGGAAGATTAGAGTTTGACATCCCGCTGACAGCAAGGTCATTAGAGGTGGGCACAAGCTTGGATTATGAAAGAAAGTGGAAGGAAATCGACTGCCTTTTCAAAGGAACCATTCCAGCATTTGCTTGGAGTAATTTAAGGAAACCACAGAAAACCTAATTTGGATGGTCAAACGGTGGTCTGAACTGTCATCCACCCAAATGTGGGTCCACTGGGCTAATGGGTAATTTAAGAAAACATAGAAAGAATTGGGCAATATTTCTTCTAAGTGTACAGACTGGCAGCTCCCTCTTGACTGGTAAATGCTAGGTAATACCCACAAACACAAAAAAGAATCTATAGTTTATAATTATAGCATTGGTGCCAAACTTTTGGAGCCTCTCATAGTGTTTGAATATCTAAGTAGTAACAATATGAAATTTAATGAACTTGTGAAAGCAGTAGCATGAATGAGAGATGTGGAGGGTTTTCCCATTAGATGCTAGACAACTTTAGCAACCTTCTTCAGTAAATCACATTGAAGACTAGTGTGATTTACTCTGGAGAACTGTCCCAATGTTTAGTGTCCTTGACAAGTTTGTCTTGCACCAGATGTCCAGCGAATTCAGTAAAGACCTGCCAGATTCATATATCCCTTACGGAAGCTTGTCACAGATGCTCAGTGAACTGAAATGGCATTGCTAGTTTCATTGTATATTTTATATCAAGCTAGATACAAACACAAGTTGTTCTTTACACACAAGATAGGTCAGTTACATTACGCGGTGCTCGGAATAAAGTGAACAGGTGTGGAACACTTTCACAAACAGTATAAGCTGGGTGTTGGTGATGCATGGTTTCACCCAGGGAGTTCGAAGTCAACAATTCTACAATGGAGATCAAGCCTGTTATAAGCAACATATCAAATGCCCTAGAATAAAAGTCCACAGTGAGGTTACCAACACAATATGTAATGGTGTGTAAAGGAGCGCTTCATGTAGAGTATGTGAACAGGTTTCCTGACTATGGTGCCTGCAGATTTAATGTGGGCAAGAAACCAGAGTTTGCCGATATCAGTCACACCTCCTGCCAGCGTCTGCTGACTCACATCTCAATGTCCATGCCCTGCCCCCTATAGAGGCTACTAAACGATCCTCCTCAACATTTGGGGAGAGATACAACAGTATATCTCGTGCAAGGATCATGAAAATACGATAATGATAGTACATATGGAGGCACACCAACAGCCATTTTTTCCTTTGTCTTTGCGAAAACAAGAAATGGAAAGGAAGGGGCTAATATATGTACAATGTACCCTCCACAATGCCACTGTACAATTGTTTACAGAGGATACACAGGATACCAACAATCTCACAAGAGGATGTAGACAAGGGTCACTAGATGAAACTATACATATCAGTACATATACCCAGAAACATGCATTTTCTCCATAAAAAGTAACAATAAAATCTTCTATGTTCTTAACTCTTGCACTGCAAGCGATGTTCCTTTGGCAGTACATGTCAAAAATTTCCCTACATGACAATCACCATATTTGTCGTACAAACTGTATCCACACATTAAGTTTTGATGCACATATAAGGTGTATATGCAGGCAAGGAAAAAAAGTCCCAGATTTCTTGGTTAAAAAGAACTTTTCCCAGGTGAAAATACACTTCTTCCTATCTTCTGAGCAGGAAATTCTTCTAAGTGGCTGGTCCTCAATTTGTTGAGTTTTAAATGAGAGTCAAATGCTCTGTGATTTAAGAGATTCATCCAACATTCTCACACGTAACATAATTCATCTTGCGTAAAAGGAAATTTATTTTGAGGGTAACGCTTTTCGAAGCACAATTCAGAATATTTTCCCACAACCTGTTAGAAATACGTTCATTTCAGGAGCTGCCAGAGAGCAGCAGAAAACAGGCGTTACTGCACGTGGGCAGTTACTATGACATAGGAAGCCCATATAAAGGCTGTTTAAAAATGAACATACTGGTTTTAAGGTGTTGTAGCATTTATTATGTTCAATTTACAATTGTAAATAATACACCAAATGAAAGAACAACTCAAACAGTTTTGTTTGTATACCTGTGCGCACTGGGAAGAGTAGGGAGTGACAAAAAGTGACTAAAAAAAGTGTTAAACGAGTGCGAGTCTTTCAAGCTTAGCCCTAAGAAATATCCCCGGGAGACTTTATGGGCCTTTATTTTTCGATGAATCAATTGTAACTTATGTTTCTTATCTTGATGTGCTACAGCTATGGCCCGTGTCTCAACAGGGAGAAGCTGAACAACACATCTTTATTTCGGAGCAAGATGGTGAACCGCCTCACTGGCATAGCTCAGTACACAACTGGTTAAACAACGTTGTATCCGACTGGTGGATTGGGCGTAAGGGGCCAGTTGACACAGCATTTTATGCATGACTTCCATGTTCACACATGATCTGATGTGATCATGTGTATGTGCCTCTGATACCAGCTGATCTTCCGTCTTTAGAAACAGTTTATTGCAACAGTTATTCCTGATACACTGCACAAGGTTTCAGAACAACTCGCCCATTGACTCGATGTGTGATCAGTGTTCACACTGAACAATTGTAAGAAAAACCGTTTTTGTTTCTCTTTCATTTGGTGTGTTATTTATAACTGTAAGGTGAATGTAATATGTGCTATAAAGCCTTAAAACCCATATCTTCATTTCGAAAAACCTTGTATATACAGTATTAAGAGATCTTACATGACGTCATAAAGGAAATATATCATCATAGGATGCTAGAGCATCAGAATTTCGTAAACCATACTAAAAAGCATACTTCAGCTTAAAGTGCACGTTCATATGTCCAGATTCACACTGAAGTAGGCCCAAATTGATTTCAAGCTTTTCAGTGCGATTTCTGGGATACAAATTTTCTTGGAGTACCAGTACTGCATTATCTCATGCTTGGTTCTTTATTGTGGCATAATGCCATACATGCCAGAAGATGAAAATGTGCACATGAAATTCAGTGAAAAGTGAAACTACCCAATAGTGTTGAATGAAACACCTTGTTTCTAATAAACTGACTATCTTTGTGGAAAAGGTTGACAAAAATCACATTTATTTAGCAAACTGACAAAAATAACTTCATTGTTCTGCAAGGCGATTAATGCTTGACTCAGGGTGTATATGCTCTGAGACAACTGAGAAATCTGGGAAAAACCCAGGAATTTTTTCATCTGGGAGAAAACTAGGAAAAACCCCAGAAATCCCTGGCAAAACATGGAAATAAAATAAAATCAGAAAACTGAAACTAATAATATATTTCAGCCTTTCATAATTACAAGAATTTATTTTAATTCACTTGACAACCCTCAGCCACAGAAATCTGTTTTGTTTTCGTTTGATGTGAGAGCTGCAAATGAGGAGGAAACACCAAAATCACTAAACGTAAACGTGGCTCATGTGGAGACGGACTCCCTCCCCACTACAACCCAGACTGCTCAGCACATACATGAATCTGGCAGCTTGGGCGCACCAAAAATAAATAAATAAATAAATTTGCAGGATAGCATTTGGCTGCTTGTCACTACTGCTGATAAAGCTAACAGACGCACTTCAAGTAGCCGGAAGTGGGAACAGGTACTGCCCATACGCAACTCAACTGTGCATGCCAATGAGCCTGCTGGCAACTGCTAAAACAAACTTAATGTAAACAACTGTCACATCATGCTTATCGGCAGCACTTTACTGTTATGAAGAAATGCATTGTTTTTGTCCTAAAGGCTTTGACACTGTAGACTAAAGCAACGAAAGATTTTCAGAATTCTAAAAAATTCTGGGGGTTTTCCTGGTTTCCTGCCAGGTGAAAAAATTCATGTTTTTTTCCCAGATTTCCCAGTTGCCTCAGAGCATATACACCCTGGCATAATCAAAATGCTTGGTATGAAGTGGATCACTCCAATCACAACCATAACCTGTGGAATTAGCTCTTCGTTTGACCACACAGCAGTCACATAAACAAAACCACAGGAAGATCCACAAGAGAAAATCAAAAGGTTCATATTGAGTAACATTAGTGAGCAAGCACATGGTCCACCTCAAGCTCTCCATAATTTCCCGAATATAATGTTCATATAGTGTACTAAGGAGCTGAGCCCATGTTTCTTTGCATATTTTCAGCTATACCTCTACCTTTTTCAACGTTCTTCTAGTAAAAAAAGCAAGTGCCTCTAAACCTGTTGGTGAGGTGGAGGAATGTATGCCCATATCGAACTGTCATCAATTATATATGTCCATAGATTGGTGTCAGAAGCCACAGAAATGAGTGGAATCAGGTTTAACTTCATTCCAAATGTGGCTGTTTCCGCTGTTGAAAATAGATCTCTCACAAAGAAAAATTTGCTAAATTAGTGAATGGAATTTAACAATGAAAATAATCAATTTTTGAGAATATAATGTAATTGGATAGATAAAGAAATCTACACACCAAGTGGGGGTAGGAGAGCACACACATAAAAAAAGGTTTTACTTATGCAAGGTTTCGGAGTCATTAGCTCCTTATCCCAGCAGAAAAGTTGAAGGGGAAAGAAGAGGGGTGAAGGAAAATGACTGGAAGTCTCCTCTGACCCAGGATTCTGGGTAACTTTTTCTAACTCTACCCCTTTTCCTAAACCTCTCCTTTCTTTTCCTTCATCCCTCTTCCTTCCCCTTCAACCCTTCTCCCAGAAAAAGGAGCCACTGCTCCGAAAGCTTGCATAAGTAAAATTATTTTTTATGTATGTTTTCTCCTGCCACTGCTTGGTGAGTAAATTTTTTTTATCTATCCAGTTACATCATAGTGAATGGAATTTGCTTTGCAGACTGAGGAAATCCATACAATTGTGTAACAATCTAGAACATAATTTCCCATGTGATGCAAAACCTGTTGAGTCCATAGCCACTACATTCTGGTGGTATAAGTATGGACTTGCTGTTCATGTAGAACATTTTACACAGTACAGTGAGGCACAATCATATTGTGTGCAATGGTTCCTGTATTTATATTCAGGTCCTATTCAAGTCAATGAAATACATCCACTTCAAAGGTGACACTGTGTAGAGTCCTTGGAGCACCAAGTGATCTGTTGACTATGAATGTCCTTGTTCTCTTGGTCACTTCTGTACTGCAGCAAAAATCTGTATGTGCTGGCATCTCATGACATGGAAAACACTGCCAATACAGTTGTCAAGCTTCTCTCCAATTACGTTGCGTTTAACTATAAATTAAAAACATGTTGGTATATTCTGACCACACATATACAAGCTTACAAACTGTGGTACTGAACCATCTACATTAATGACTGAATGGCAAGTGATAACTGAATGCAAGAGAATTCTTGTAAAGAATCCCCCACCACCTTCCCTTCATTCACTCTACGTTCATGCCTTCGTATCTGCAGTCTTTTCCTCTGTTCTGTCTCCCCTTACCAGTCCACTCTTCGACATCACTGTGTGCTACATACAGCTCCTCTGCCTGTGCCAGAGGGGCTGACCAGTGCCACCCTCCAACCCTCCTCACTTCCTTTCACACCCCACTCACTCCACCTGATAAAACCCTTAAACCCCTCACCCAAGTCAATCCACAGTACTACAATGTTGTCAGTCAAGACAATTTATCTATGTAAGGCATACGTGTGTGTGTGTGGGGGGGGGGGGGGGGGAGGGGGGGGGGAGCATGTGTTGTGGGCACATTCACATGCACTTTGTAATAGTTAGCTTTGAAGGAGGACACTGTCCAAAAAATTAGCAACATTTTCAGTCCTGTTGATGTACCTACTGAACACCTCAACTACATGGTGAGTTGGTGTTCCTTCACTATTTCATTATTTGCTTACAAATCATTAATATTTTCATAAGAGTTAACAATGTGGCTTGATTTTGTCTTCTTATAACATGGAAACAGTTCATTTTCAGACAAACATCCCTACAAAAACTTTGTCAACAGAGCATCTTTTACAACCTCTACAAATGTTTAATGGGAATGGTGTAACATCACGAGTGCAGATACAGAATCAATCTGCAGGATATTAAGCATCTGTCCTAATTTAACAATCACAAAATACTGCATCAAAAGGAAAATTCATGTGAGAAAGCTATAACATGACTAAGAGATGGAATGGCTGGCTAGTACATACTTTTAGGAGGTGAGTGTCTAAGGACTGCTGATAGATGCGTATAAAGCAAAAACAACTATCCTCTATCCTAGCTTTCAGATCTGTTAGCTTCTTCTTCATGGAGGAAAATGAGATAGGCTGAGAGAGGTTAGAAAGCAGGAGTAAGTCACTTGTACTCTAGATTGCAAGGACAATGGAAGACAAAGGACCTGCCACCCCCCATCTTCACAAATGGACCCCCCTCAGCCTGGAGCCTGAGTGAACTGCCTTGCCTTTCTAACCTCAACCAACCTATCCCTCTTTCCTTCCTGTTGAAAGTTAGGATAGTTGTTCCTGCTTTTGAAGTGTGTCTACTGGCTGTTCTAAGAATTTCATCTCCTAACAGATAAGTATGATCCAGCCATCATGTTTCCTTGTAATCATAGGAAACTCGACAGTTATAAGCGACAGCATGCAATAGTACTCTGTTTTTTAGGTAGGAACACAGAGTGAAAACACAAGTGCAATTTACTCTTGAGAGTAAAATATGAACATTAAGAACTACACAAACATGCATGCAGCAGATTGATAAACCACATGGAAAAAGATGGATGAGAGGATGAATCAGTGACTTCCTTACATGAACTTGAGGTAGGAAGGTAGGCAGACAAAAGTCTTAATAATGTGGAATTATTTCCAAAGTCTGTTAGTTTCCTCTATATCTGGGCACCTGGTATATCTTTGTGGGTTTCTTACAAAATGAATGAAAACTTTGATATACTAAGATCCGTCCCTTTCCCACCAGATGTTTCCATTGTAGCATGTTTCACACGAGAACAATTGGCCAAGTGTGTTACTGCTTAGTAAACAATTTATTTTCCAGGCTAAGTTATTATTCTCAAAGAAACTTCAAGTAATAAGGCATCCTTGGAGAGATGCTGAGTACCACTGTGAAAACTACTACCTCTTAGGCTGAGTGCAAAATAAGAACAGTTATGGGGAAAAACAAAGTTACAAACTGGTGTGTGTGTGTGTGTGTGTGTGTGTGTTTTGCACTACTTGGGGAAAAAAGTTCAGTTTCTTTCCATGCAGAGGAAGCAAGCTTTTATTGGTAAGAACAGGAATATAGCCGAAGTTTCATATTGAAAATGTTTCACTCTACTAAAAGCAGCACAACTTGGCTAGTAGATTTGCTCAGAGATTAGTAATACCAGAAGACAATAACATAATCCTATAAACTTAAAATACTGAGTAACAATCACTCTTATTTCTTTAAATGTACAAGATTTTGGTATTATCAGCAGAATCTGCAAGGATTCAGAAAAACCAACTTCAATATTTTGATCTAGATCTTGAGACAGAAATTCAGGGTTGAAAATAAGTGTTCATAAAGCCATTATTTGTGTCTCACAGGTAATAGTGACCATTGGCAAGCTTTCTAGCTCCAAAGTTTTCTTTTGAAAATGTTGTACAGTCATTTAATCAGAATTTAGTGATCAGACATAATGTCATGTGTCAGATACCAACAGCACTGCAAGCACAGCATGCCAAAGAGAAAGGTGTATCCTGATTCTGCACGGTAGTGTAAATTAGTAAGTGATAACATAAGTATCCACCCTCCAGCTACACCACCATTACAAAACTCTATTCTTTACTATATTGAAATGGTAAACATGAGAAGAATTGCTGGCCAGTACTTAATTTTATGAGATGAAATGTTTACACTGCTGACATTAAAACTAAAGTGATGACATTAACCTAGCTTTTGGAATTAACAGTTCCTTCCCAGCATCAAGTGCACAGTCAACCCAATGAATTTAATCCACAATGTGAGGAGGATGTAGATTGGGCTGAAGGTGGTTCTGAGACACTGAGGGGCTGTTTTTCATAGCACAACCTGCGCCCACTTGTTCACGTTATCATGAACATGAACCATGAAGTTTATTTCAACATTCTCAGCGAACAAGTGTCGTTATTTCTTCTATATCACCATGATGAGTATGCCATGGATATATTGTATCCCAAGATGACAATGGTGGTGCCCACAGAGCAGCATGCATACTTAACTGTTTTGGCGAACACTTAGGTACTCAACTGGCTCACTATGTCACCCGATTTTAATTGGAACAGCAGGTGTAACATAGCAATCAACATCCCTACAATCACGTATCTTTATAAGAGTTGCTTCAGTTGGATACAGCATACCTGAAAAAATAACTTGTGGGCTCTCTTCCTCATCAAAGTGGGATCATTACCATGGCTGGGGGGGGGGGGGGGGGGGTGTTGTCTCATGGGGGTTATTAATTTTTTGGCCAGTGAAGTTTATTGTAAACTAGGGATGGAGTGAATTAAGAAGCAAACACACACAGATAAACCTACTCTATAGCATATAGGTTACATAAAAGATCAAATTATATCATTAAAATGGTTTTCTATCACAACTGATGAGGGAATGGTCCAGTCTCAGATGTGGAAACTTGATCCGCAATTTTTTGCATGAAAAGACTACAATCAAGCAAATACTGTCAAAATTTTAGCTCTTTTTAAAATGTTGAAAACTGCTATTATCACAGCCGGCCAGGTTGTTAGTGAGAAGTACTCTCCTAGTGGAGTCAGAGCAGTCTGCAGATGCACTTCATTACTAGAGCACAGCTGCGGCTGACAGCACGTTGGCTATAGTGGCTGGCACGAAAGTAGAGCCCTCAAGGTCACGACCGCTGCCTGCCGCCAACTGGAGCTGCGTGCTGTGATTTGCTCGCCTCTTGGCTTTGTCGCCATGTAGGTACTGTTAAAGGTGTGGTAGGTCAGAGCAGCTGAAAGCTCAGTGTTACCGTGCTATATCGAGTGTTCTCATCCGATCTCAGTGTCTTACTGTCTTTAGAAAGGTGCTTTGACATGTGTTTGGTGGTGAACAACAATGCAGGAGCAGTGGCCTACTTGTAGTACTCCTCCGGTCAGTGTGCATAAAGGGCAGAAAGACATTCGTAAGCAATCGAAAATTATCATATTGAATGTACTCAAGTTTTTTACTGATCTGGCTAACAATGAAGAAGCAAGGAATAACTCAAATTTTGCACAAATTCATAAACTTACTGCTAAAGCATGTGATGTCTCCAAGTGAAATGTAGGCCGTATTAGCAAATCTGTGTCATTGGCAGAATCTCCAGACGTGAATGAGTGTTTCAATTCTCCAAGAAAGGGACACGAATGTGAACGGAAATCAACCGACTTTGACGATTTTAACAAAGAGCTCGTGCGTAGAACTGTAGTTGGATACTACGGCAGAGGAGAGTAGCCAATGGGTAAAAAAAAATACAGGCTGAGCTCTGTGAAAAAATTAATTACTTGGGCTCAATGACCTCCGTTCTTCGTCTTCTCCATTCCCTTGGTTTCCGATTCAAGAAGTGTAATGATGGACGGAATTTCTTAATGGAACGCAGAGACATTGCAGCAGTGAGAGCAAAGTTCATGCATACACTGCACTTCTTGCGTGCTGAAGACACCAGGCCTGTAGTGTACTTGGATGAAACTTGGGTTTCACAGAACCAAGCCAGTTAGTATATATGGCGCAACTCGAAAGTAAACGACAGTTTGAAAGTGCCTACTGGTATTGGTGGCCAATTAATCATCACCCACGCTGGTTCATTAACCATAGGCTTCATACCAGAGGCCAAACTTGTTCCTCCTGTTGGAAAAAGTTCTTGCCAATCCAATTACCATTCAGAAATGAATAGAGAAGTTATTAAAAATTGGTTTATTCGACTGTTGTCTGCACTGTAAGAAGGGTCAATTATCGTGATGGATAATACAAACTACCACTCCATTCAGATAGAAAAGCTGCCACGTTCAAATTGGTGCAAGGCAGATAGCATGGAGTGGTTAAAGTGAAAGAATGTGTCATTTTCAGTTGATGAAATGAAGGCTGAACTCCTGTCTAAGGAAGAAATCGCAGGTGCCAAAAAGACTTACAAATTAGATCAACTGGCAAATGAAATGGGACACCAAGTGGTACGTCTACCACCACATCACAGCCAGTATAATCCCATTCAATTGATATGGGCCCAAGTAAAGTGAGAAGTAGCAAAAAGAAATACTACTTTCAATCTTGCTAATGTCGAGAAGCTAACACACAAAGCTCTTGACAATGTTACTCAGCAAGACTGGGAGAGGTGAGTAAAACACGCAGAAGCATTGCAAGAAACTGATTTCTTGAACCAGGGTTTAAGAGACACCATAGTGGAATCTGTGATGATACACCTAGCTGAAACAAGCGACAATGAATCTGAAGACACGACGGAGCCTGAAGATCCTTCAGTTTAGGTAAGTGCTGTCTATGTAAAAAGCTGACTTGACTTAAATGTTTGTCTATTCATTTCAGTTATAGAGAACATACTGCGAATGTTTTTCCCTTACAGTAGATGTCTGATTAATTTATCACAAGTGGCGGCAATTAGTTTACTCGACAGTAACTGTCAATTAAAAAAAGATTGTCAATTCTGCATTAATTAACAACAGTTTTTCCTGAAAACCTGCATCGAATGTCTTTACATTCAGACATAATCTTACTGCATTCGGTATATTTGTACATTCGAAATTTAACTCCTTTTTTTCATAGAAAGATTTACTAGCTGTTTCGTAGTGAGGGTAATGAAGTTCATAAAATGACAAAACATTGTGGTGCTTCTATATCATCTGTATACATAAACAGTGCCGTAACGTCAGAACAGACCCATCACCTATTCTGATTCTCCAGAAAGAGAATAGAACTCAATGATATTTGATGACTTTTACAAAAAGGTAGAACATAGAACTGTATTACTTTAGTATGACAGAGGATAGTATCCAATGGCTAGAGAAAAGCAGGGTAATGTCAGTGATAAAATTGATTATTCTGGCCAGTCACTTCAATGCACTGTCTTCTCTACCCGCTTGGTTTTTAATTCAGAAACTGTAATGATGGATGAAATTTGTAACACAAGACAGGGACATTGCAATAGTAAAAACGAGGTTTTTGCACACCAAGCGCATATTGTGTGCCGAGAATAATAGACTTACAGCAAATTTAAATAAAACTTGGGTTTCACAAAACTTTTCGAACAAATATTTTGCTCTATTTCAGTGAAAATATTGGCTTCAAAATAACTACAATTACTTTTGCATAACATATGTTGGCATTTTGAGTGATGGATGCAATGACGAAGGATATGTATTAGCCGCCAGTAAAATATTTTCGAGAAGTAGGGAATATTCTTGGTCATATTAAAGCAAGCCGTCCGAACAAAACTCTTGGCGACGACCAACAAAGACTTGCGCGCTGCTGCGCACAGAATATCATGGAAATAATTTGCCTCCATACGTGATACGATACAATAATGATGTCTGAAATGTTACCAAAAATAATTTTGTAGTTTTAGTAAAAACTTTCTCGAGGGAATTTTCTTCGCAGCCCTACAAAATGAAAATTCATCAGTGACTACATTTTTCGCTATGCAGTCGGCACAGTTTCACAGCTCTTATAATATTTTATTTTTATCTCGGAATACTTTTATATTTCCAAAATTAAACAAGCAGCATGTGCATCTGTAAACTTTGAGTATGTTTAGTGATTCTGTTACTACCACAGGTTGAAGTAAAAAATTGTTTCCCTCTAAAATTTCTTGTAATGGTAGTTTTCATTTTTTTCCCTAGCAGCTAGTGAGAATTTTCTTTTGGAAAGTACTCCACCATATTCTAGACTAAAAATAAGATGGCAAGGTGACCTTGAAGCCCTATTTTCGTGCCAGCCACTATAACACATAATATGACATAACATGATCTAATTTGCAAAGTTAACTTTATTTTTCAGTAGTAGTTGCTCTAAAACAACTGTTTACAACTAGAAATCTCTCAAATTTGCAACCCATTTAATGTAAAGAAACAACAAAAATTACCTGACCCTTTCGTGGTATCCTGAAGTGTTAAAAGTAGAGATAAAACTGTATTAATATTCATATATGCCTACTAACAGAACCTGACTTTGAGCAGGTTCTAAATTTTCACATTAATGTGGAATTCGATTAATATTCTAAGTCTCACAAAGAAGAAATATGAAGATTGACATCATCCATTTCTCCTGAAGACATTAATTCAAATGATGCTGACATCTTGATAGAAACTTTGGAAACATCAGAGGAAACTTGAAAAAACTACGACAGTTCAGGAAACTGCAGTTAGAGCGAAGATTTTTGGGTGATCGCGAGTCCAGAACAAGAATACCTTTTTAGTGCAAAGAAACAATATACTGTAATAGCTTTCAGTAACACGGAAAAGGCTGTGAACTTTTGCTTAAGGAAAGAAAGGAAGGAGCAGTATGCACAAGAAGTTCCATTTCATACAATATGAATGTGAATTGTACTAATGGAATACAGACTTACACATGGAATTAGTATGCACAAAATCAAAATTCGAAAAGTATTAAAGAAAAACTAGGGCAAAAATTTTAAACTGCATCTGACAAACAAAGTACTGTTACCAATGAAGACCCACAAAATTAGGCACTCTAAATTGAAATGGACATGAACATTAATGATTTCTAGGTTTCCTCAAGTTGGTTGAGCAGGTTCAAGAAATCTTACAGTACAGGATGCAGCAAAATTACAAGGTTTAGTTTCAAGTTAACATGTAGAGAAAATGGCAAACTGTAAAGAAATTCATATATGATCTGAAGACAAAGCTACTGTTATTTCCACAACTGTTATGTATAACGAGATCAGTCAGATTTTGTCAAAAAAGTGCATCCAAAATGCACTTTTATTTCTTAAGAACAAAAATTAGGAAAGGACTATACACATGCATAAATCTTTTAATTGATGTAACAAAGTCAAGTAAAATACGAAAGCATGATTTTTCAGCATTACAATTTAATCATTGTCATGCCAACAGCAAAAAATAATTCATTATTCATGCTGGACTCTTGGCCTGAACATATTGATATCTTTGTCTTTCAGGATGATAGTGGAAAGAGATTTTTGAGAAACTGATAGACAATATAATTTCCAATGGCTTTATGTCAATTCAGGTTTATCAGTGAAACAGTATTCCTAAACTTCAGTCATTTGTGCATGATCAATTTGCATTGGTATATTTTATGAATTTGATCAAGTTTGTCTGGAACGCAGCACAATATGCAAAACAATGCCTGGGACAATCTTCCTACTCTATTCAAATTTGGGCTGAATAAAACTAGAAATGTCTAGATGCATTACATTTTTTTGCAAAGTTGACCTGTTGAGTTGCAGACAGGCACAAAGAAAAGACTGAGGAAGGTTTTGGCTGAAAGCTACAATGTGTAACTGTCTTTTCATTATACCTATCTGCAACACAACAGGTCACCTTAATGGTGAGTAGCAATCATCGTTCGATTTTACATTTTTTTGTCTCAGGTGCATCTGTTGTACCGTAAATGTTTGTTTTTCTCACTCAACAGACACTTTGCATTTTTGTGAGGACTATAAGAAATGAACAAAGAACTGTTACATCATGAGTACAAAATCCAAAAATTATCACAATGATGTGCAGGGTGGTCCAAAAGTCTTTAAACAGCCTTATAAAATCTGAATGGTGTATCGAAAAGTAAAATAAACTTCCTACATGTGAGGAAGCGGAGGGAGAAAAACTTATAGGCTATGTCACCAATATGGTGGCCATCTAGGATTCAACTCTAAAATTTCCAATGGGAAGGTGACCATGTGACATATTAGACACATACAGAACTTCACCAGAAAAACAAAGACATTATTATTTTGCACATAGTTTTATTCATTCTCAAGTTATAACCAATTATATGTGGCAGCAGTGATGCGCTTGGCAGCATGAGTGTCACATACCGAAAAGGCATGAAGTGGAGTTTTAAACGGTGCAAAGTGCAAATCCCACGCCCGACATGTTACATGCGTATAAACATTAGATAAGAATATAATAGAGGGAAACATTCCACATGGGAAAAATATATCTAAAAACAAAGATGATGAGACTTACCAAACAAAAGCGCTGGCAGGTCGATAGACACACAAACAAACACAAACATACACACAAAATTCAAGCTTTCACAACAAACGGTTGCTTCATCAGGAAAGAGGGAAGGAGAGGGAAAGATGAAAGGATGTGGGTTTTAAGGGAGAGGGTAAGGAGTCATTCCAATCCCGGGAGCGGAAAGACTTACCTTAGGGGGGGAAAAAGGACAGGTATACACTCGCACACACACATATCCATCCGCACATACACAGACACAAGCACCTTCCATCTTTCCTGATGAAGCAACCGTTTGTTGTGAAAGCTTGAATTTTGTGTGTATGTTTGCGTTTGTTTGTGTGTCTATCGACCTGCCAGCGCTTTTGTTTGGTAAGTCTCATCATCTTTGTTTTTAGATATAAACATTAGGTAACATTTACTTGTGATCATGTTTTAACTGCTCTTTTCTCATTTACAGATTACAAAAATGTCATAACTGCATGAAGAATGCATCAAAAATTATCTTGAAGTCAGGAGAACGGAGCACACAGGTCACTGCTAAGGATTTCAACAGTCACCACCTGACCAGACTACCCATTTCTCATAGTGCAGTTGACAAACTTTTGGCCAAATTCCGGACAATAGGTTCTGTCGTTGATAAACCAAACATTTGAAGATCAAAATCCACCAATGACAAAGCAAGGATAGTGAGTGTGCTGGCACCATTTAGCAAGAGTCTGCAACAGAGCACTTGTCACCTGTCGCAAGGATGTGGGGTTAGCTTTACCCCAATACTGTGAATTTTACTGCAGCATGAACGGCACCCATACAAACTTCAACTGATCCAAGACCTGAACATGGCACAGACTGTCGGGTACACATCGCAGGATGGGTGATGCAGCAACTGCAGGTAACACTTGTTTCCTGTATCAGGTACTGTTCAGTAACAATTTTTCCCTCACTGTTGACAGAGGCTGGGACATTTCCAGAACTCTTCCAGCATGTTGAAGTTCCACTGCATTATGGACACAGCATGCAAGCGAACCTGGATGTGCAGTTCTGCCAAAAGTGGATTGGTCATAGAGGTGCAGTGGAGCAGAGTGGCTACCATATTCCCCAGGTTTAACTCCTTTGTTGTGGTGTCACATCAAAGGACTGGTTTATGCTGTGAAAATACAGGATCTGGTTCATCTTAAGCAGCTAACTGTTGATGTGTGCAGTCAAATTCAGCAGAATGTGTTGGTCAAAGTTCAACAGGACTGGTTTCAGAAGATAGCATTAATACTGCAACGTAATGGACAGCATATCGAACCGTTCTCTCGGGAGCGTGTAACATCAGCTTAATGCCTTTTCAGTATGTAACACACACACTGCCACACATAATTGGTTATGCTTTGCCACACCAAACTGGTTAAACTGAGAATGAATAAAGCTGTGTTCAAAATAGCAATGTCTTCGTTTTTCTGGTGAAATTCTCTACCTGTCTAATTTTTTAGTCGAATCCTAGATGGCGGCTTTCAAGATGGCCACCATGTTGGTGACGTAGTCTGTAAGTTTTTCCCCTCCCCTTCCTCATGTGTAGGGACTTTGTTTTACTCTTTGCTACTCCATATGGATTTTATGAGGGTATTTCCAGACTTTTGGACCACATTGTACAGTTATATTACGCGCTCATGCCATAGGGTATTTACTGTCAGTGAGGGAAGTGGCACACTAAGCATGTGGATAGTAGTATTTCATTTCAACAAATTAAATTTACAGTTCCCACGTAATTCCCATGGTACTTGACAACATTATGCTCTCGTCACAGCCACTTTTGCTCATTTGCTGATTCCTACACTGGACAGAAATGGCTGAATAAACTACTGTTAAATACAGTTTTGTGTGTACCACAAAATAATACATGTAGTCCCTCTTAACAGAAAAAATTTTGACATCACTTTTCTTTTGGTGTACTCTTCTTGCATAAAAAATTTCATAGCAGTTTTCACATAGCATGTTGGACTAATCCCTTGTGTGCCGCTTTTGGACACATAGGCTCTGGAAGAACACTTCAAAAGCTTAAATTCATTATCCTTCTTCTACGTTCTACCAGCTACCAGAATATCTGAAATATTTGCTACAAGTGTTTACTGATGTTATGTAGAATATTACAAATTTACTGTCCTGTTTCACACCTCCGTGTATACCAAAACTGTATGAGCAAATTATTAATGTGTGTTTCCAGTTTAATTGCATTTAATATACCAGTAAGTTTACACACAGACGTTGCTCATTCTTGAGACAACAGATGTCTATATGTCACATTAGCCTTCTTCAGGGGGTGACATGATGAATTTTCTGATTCGTAACACTCAAAAAGTGAACAGCATTCATTTTTTTAACATAAAAAGTAAGATATACTCCTGTTAAGAATTTAGTGTGGAAATAAATTTTGTTGTCAGCAAAAATTTCCTGTAAAATCTATATCCTTCAAAATGCTGTGTCAGCTACGCCATATTCATCACTATACCAGAACATTCTAAGCAAGAAAAACGTGAGTAATTTATAACAATCAATAAAATCAAATTTCAATACTAGGTTAAAGACACAGAATTCCCTGAGATATTATAGATTTCCTCAAATTCCCTGATTATTTTCAGGTAAAATTTAATTCCCTGAGAATTCCAGGTTTTGCAGAAGAATTACCACTCTGATCTCCTCCAACATGACACCCAGAGTCTACAGCATTCAGATTCACTGGCTATATTTCTTTGCGCGCATCCATAACAGATTACAAAATTTCCTACCTTATGTGGTACAAATCAAAGTATAAGATAAAATTAGTCACAAAAAATATGAAATATCAAAACTAAAATTTACACACCCTTCAATATTTGTTGATATTTTCATGTAGCAACATCCAACAACATTGATGAATACAGCATCAGGACAATCAGTAAAGAGCTTTAATAAAATAGGCGCCAAATCACCACAAGGATGTAAGCCTATTATTCCAAATTTTAAATCATTTTCACCAATTCCATATGCATTCCTCAGTTCCTGAAAATGACAGAGCAATAAAAATACACAATCAGATCTTTTGAAGACGTAAATATTAAAAAAACTCACTCACAACCCATCCTTTCTATTTACTAGAGAAGAGAATAAAGGTGATATACTAGGTCAGTTTGGACAAGGATAGGCAGCAGCAGTGGCAGCTTTCTTGATGAAGATTAAAATGAAATTTGACACGAGTAAAAGAAATAACAAATATCTAATCAAGATAATATCCCAGATTGAGATTAATGTTTACTTCTACTGATTCAAATCATCGCCCACTTAATTGCAGCAAGATTTCATTTGATAATACTTCCTCTTCACTTATTTTGCCAAAAATAGGAAGGAAAGTTTAAGGCAAACAGATAATTCTCTCAGGATCACAGAGAGAATCATCAGACAGATGTGAACAAAATAGTGCTGGTGCTAAAGTTTTTACAGTTGACCATTTACCACACAGCTATTCAATTCCCCTTACGTTACTTATTATTAAAGCCTTTTTTTTTTTTCTCTTTCTTTATATTTTTCCATTTCTTTCTTGATACCTTCACCTATCATTGCATTCTCTACTGATATATCAACATAAATTCTGACAGCAGATGAAATCTTTGACAAATAATATGTTCAAAATGGCTCTGAGCACTATGGTGGTTAGTGTTTAACGTCCCGTCGACAACGAGGTCATTAGAGACGGAGCGCAAGCTCAGGTTAGGGAAGGATTGGGAAGAAAATCGGTCGTGCCCTTTCAAAGGAACCATCCTGGCATTTGCCTGAAACGATTTAGGGAAATCACGGAAAACCTAAATCAAGATGGCTGGAGACAGGATTGAACCGTCATCCTCCCGAATGCGAGTCCAGTGTGCTAACCACTGCGCCACCTCGCTCGGTAAATAATATGTCCAAATGCAGATAAGCATGTGTCTAAGACAAGTGCATATTATATGGACATATAATAAACACAATTCCAAAATTCAAATTTTATTAACAAAGAAGATCTTATTAGGAGTTGATTTAAAAACAAAATAATATGGAATTGTATAGAAACTGCAACTGGAGAGATATGTGACTTGGAGTTACTGATTTTCAAATGATTTTGTGTATTGCCAAGGTTGTTTCGACTACGGTACACTGCAAAAGTTGCACTGTGAAGCCCTTACAATCCTCCAAAATGTCCGGGTCTCTCCCCATGTTATTTCCATATTTCTGGGGTCCTAAAGAAAGACATTTGTGGCTGCAGATCTGCTTTGGACAAAGAAGTGCACATCTGCGTACAATCACTGTTCCGCAGGCAAGTGCAAACTGTCTCACAGTGGGATAAATGTATTAACATTTATGGCGATTATTTTTGAAATAATAAACAGTTAACTTACTTTTTTCCATCTGTTCCATTTTCATTTGACTGTCCCTTATAATTAAGCATTTTTCTATGTTGAAAGTGTTTAACGAACCTCTGTAGCACAGCAAACCAAATACTTCCAATTTTTCTATGATACAAATTTCATTTCTACATAGAACTAGACTGCAAATGAAATGTTTTAGGAACTCTAAGTTAATATACAGCACCATAAGAGTTCTCTACCTTTGCTCTATTTCATCCTCATTCTTCTTAGAATTTTGCACTTCTTATTGCATTCTATGTTATTAATGTTTTGTACTGGTTTACAAATGCCATGAACGATTTTTTTCTGACATTTTCTATCACTAACAAAAAAGGAAAGAAGTTTGCAGTTTAATGGCCCATTGATAATAATGCCATTAAAGACACAGCTCAAGCTTGGAATGAACAAAGATAGGGCAGGGTCTTGGCCATTTCCTTTTCAAAGGAACAGTCTGCGTTAAGTGATGTAGGAAAGCTACAGAAACTCAAAATAGGATGACAAGGGAATGATTTGAACACTTTCACTACCAAATACAATTTCACCTTCCTGATAACCAGTGCACCTATCCCATTCCAGTTACTTATAAAAAGGGTAGAATTGTTACCTGATTAACTCCAATTTTTCTAAATTAACTTCATCAGTTCAAAAGACAAGCTGATAATGATCCAGAGTTTCTGATTTTCTTTGAAATTTGCCAGTTTATTATTCTTGTCACCAACATAGAAACTTGAAATATCAATCAAAAACTATGATAGTTCTTGGTAGTGTTTAATTGACTTTGTATACCAAATTGAATAATATTCCAGTTCTTAAATTCTCCATCACACTAGTAATTATGGAGGTATGAATCCTGATGTCTTCTTCGAACTTATACAGATTAACTGTCAGTAAAACTTATACTTAAAAAATGATCAGCTGTTTATGCCACTCAAGCTACTTCCCCATGTTTACAGTATTACAGCACCATTGCCTTCTTCTACATGTGTACTCATGAAAGCACAACGCACTGCTACTGTCCACTGAGGTCAGACTCTGAGCAGCCTGGCAATTGTTTACAGTGTAACCTCAGTGACCAGAAACAGTGATCGCGTGTGTGTGAGCTGTGCTTAAGTGAATGTATG
The DNA here is from genome assembly GCF_021461395.2 of Schistocerca americana. NCBI lineage: Eukaryota > Metazoa > Arthropoda > Insecta > Orthoptera > Acrididae > Schistocerca > Schistocerca americana. The sequence goes on from NC_060123.1 coordinate 182,904,069, forward strand.
TGTGTGTTTTGTCTGCTTTAGAAGAAGGCCTTTTGGCCGAAAGCTCACATGTTCAGCAACCTTCCTGTTGTGCCTGTCAGCTACTCAACATCTCCTTTACACAATTAGTGGGAACCTACCCTTCTCATAATACTGTCATTATTCCAATACGTATTTTCCAATTTTTGAAATTTTCTTTCAGTTAACTCTTCATACTCATATTTCTTTCTTTCACACACAAGCACTGCATTTTCACACTAATTATTTCTAACTTCAATATGTTAGACTCCTCTTCCACTGAGGCACCTTTTATCACCATTACCTAGCCTAGTGGTTAATGCAGAAATTTGATTTCATTTAATCATCTCCAGAGTTTTCAGTGTCTAGCTTTGAAGATTGTACTAACAAGTTGAGTCTGTGATGTGTACTATGTGTACCGCACAGAGACAGACAGACAATATTTTGCAGTTTCCTCAGTGTAAGAATACTTTGCCATGTCACTCCCATGTCCTCTTCCTCTGCTCCACACCATGTGCTGCAACTGTTTTGTCTCACAATAAATGGCAAATACACGGACTTGTTCCAAGTTGTTTCTGCTACTGGTTACCTCTCAGTAAATTTATGTACAGGAACCTTACTGCTGTTATCTGAACAAGTAACACTTGTTATGTTTTCTATATGACTCACATAATTAACACTACAATGGCAAAACAGCTGTCATCATGCATGCACTAACACAAAAATCAATAAAATCAATTTTAAATGTAACCCAAACACGTTGTTCAAAGAGATGTACCAGATACGCACTGTGCTGCCTAATGATTCCAGCTGAAGTGACTGAGGATAGTGTGTGGCAGCATTAAATGATACACGCATACAAATCTAATATGGTGACCTTTTTTAGTAATTAAGTTTCAGCTGGTGCTTCATCATTGCCAATTCACGATATTTGAGCTTACATCTGCATCCTGCCATGCACTATACTCCAATGTCTTGTTTCTGAATAAACCTTCCTGGCACATTAAAACAGTGTGCCAGAATAGGGCTAGAAACCAGAAACTTGCCTTCTCAGTTTGTCACACAGATTCCAGAGTATTCAATTTTAAATACTTTTGGCATAATTTTAATTTTTCAAATTTCTCCAAATGAATTATTCCCTCAGCAAGGTTACTTCCTTCAAAGTGTGGTAGTGCTCCATCTTTAATGACCTCAATTGCAACAAGTTTGCTATTTCACTGATTTATGTGTTGCCAGCATAAATTCTACAAAGCTAAGGTTTTATGAAAGCTCCATTAACATACAATGCTGAACAGTTCTCAGACGCGAATTAACATACCAGTTCCTCCACGTAAGAAGGATATCTCACAAATGATGTAGGTTCGGGTGAAAAGGGGAAGCTAACAGGAGAATAAGGAAGGCCGATAGGAATGCTAAATCCCTTCCCAGCTAAGGTATGTGTTACCAAACTCCATGTCAGAACACTTATTACTATTATTATTAAAAGACTTCTGAAGGCTTTTGTGTTATTTCTTCAGAGGGCAACTGATACAGTGACTTAATAATCACATCACTTTTTGTGTTTTCTGTTCTAAATTTGAGTAATTTATGATTCAGTGTTTTGAGTAATTACGCTTTTACACACCTTTGAAAATTTCCTCTTACACATAACCCAAAGAAAGATCTCAGATTTCTATTGTCACCAGCTTCATTAAATATACTATTTTCTAAGTAAAGATCCTTTTATTATTTGCAGTAAAGTATGGAACTCACAATTTTGTTCAAAGTTACTTTAATTTTTTCTTCACTGTTTCATTCCCTCTAACATACTGTAATTATTAAGCATAAACATTCATCTAGTAAAACTATTGATTGTAAATAGCTATCACTATCATATACGATTTTATATAGTTAACACACAAGTAATATATTTTAAAGCATAAAATTCAAAAGTTGAACATTAAGATCTCATTAAGGATATTTGACTGTGATATCAGACTGTGACTCCACAATCTATGGGTGGTGTCTTTGACTAGTAACAATACCAATACCAATAATAATAATAATAATAATATGGGTCCCAGGCTCAAACCCAGTCACTGCTTCAATTTTGTTAAAAACCATCAGCAATTGGAGCTGAAGACTTCCGGCATAAGAAGTCATCTGTGCTGTGTCAACGGTCTAACCACAGAGGGCAGAGGAGCAGACAGAGGTTCAATGCACTCTCTTGTTCTTTGAGTAGGAAACTGCCACACGAAAGGTTGAAGAATCAGCAGTGATCATCGGAATGAGGATGCAGAAGGCAATGGGTACCACACATATGTGTAACCACCGCTCATGTGGCCTGTAACTGAAAACGTCATGATGATCTCTCCATCTGCAAAAGATTAACCAATGAAGGAATAACATTCTACGACTCGGTGCATGGAATGCCAGAAGTCTGAACATGATAGGGGAGCCAGAAAATCTGAAATGGAAGATGCACAGGCTCAATCTAGATATAGTGGGAGTCAATGAAGTGAAATACAAACACAGAATTTAAGGATCTATGGTCAGATAAATACAATGTAATATCAACAGCAGCAGAAAATGGTACAGCGGGAGTAGGATTCATTACGAGTAGGAAAGCAGGGCAGTGTGTGAGCTAGTGTGACATTTCAGTAATATGGATGTTCTTATCAGATTTTACTGCAAATCAGTGCTGAAAACAATGGTTCACATACATCGTAAGCAGAAGATAAACAGAGAGAGAAAGGATACAAGGATTCCGATTGGGGAACTTGTTGAGGGTTGAGGGTTGTAGCATATCCAAAATGTTAACTGAGCAAGCAGTAATGGAAAACAAAGAAAAATTTGGAGTAGGAATTAAAGTTGAGAGAGAAGAGATAAAAACTTCTGAGTTTTGCTGATGACACAGTAATTCTGTCAGAGGCAACATAGGACTGGGAAGTACAGTTGAACAGGATGGGCAGCATCTTGAAAGGAGTATACAAGATGAACACCAACAAAAGCAAAGCAAGCATAATAGAATGTAGTCAAATTAAATCAGATGATGCTAGGGGAATTACATTAGGAAATGAGACACTAAAAGTAGTAGATGAGTTTTGCCATTTGGGCAGCAAAATAACTGATGACAGCTGAAATAGAGAAGATGTAAAAAGTAGACTGGCAATACAAGACAAAATTTTCTGAAGAAGAGAAATCTGTTAACATCAAATACAGAGTTCAGTGTTAAGAAGTCTTTTCTGAAGGTAATTTCTGGAGTGGAAGTTAAACATGGACAAATAAATAGTTTAGAAAAGAAAGAACAGAGGCTTTTGAAATGTAGTGCTACATAAAAATGCTGAAGATTAGATGGGCAGATCACACAACTAAAGAGGAAGTACTGAACACCAGAGAGGTAATACATCTGTGCAACTTGACTAAAAGAAGGGATTGGTTGACATGTCACATTATGAGAATAAAGGGATCACCAGTTTAGTACTGGATGGAAGTGCGAGGGGTAAAAATCATAGAGGGGGACCAAGAGATGAATAGAGCAAGCAGATTCAGAAGGATGTAGGTTGCAACAGTTACTTGGAAATCAAGAGCACTGCACAGGATACAACAGTCTTCAGAACAAATACCACAACAACAGTAACATCAAATACAGTATGTAAAAGGAAATGAAAATCTGATAACCATGAGGGATTGGTACGTAGGTGGAGGGGAAGAAATAGAAGGATTACAGGAAAATATGGGCAATGCAGTAGAAATTAGGAGAAAGACAAACTGAGCTATGCAATAAATTTCAGATGGCAATAGCAAATCCTCTGTTCAAGAATAACAAGCAGAAAACATATACTTAGAAAAGACCCGGAGACATGGGAAGATTCCAGCTGGATTACATCATAGTCAGACAGAGATTCCGAAATCTGATGTTGGATTGTATGGCATAACCAGAAGCAGATATAGATTCAGATCATAATTGAGTAATGGTGACGAGTAGACTGAAGTTTAAGAGATCATATGTAAGTATCAGTGTGGAAGGGCGTGGGATACTGACATACTGAGGAACAATGATACACATTTTGAAGTTCTCTAAGGATGTATATAGTGCAATAAGGAAAATCACAGTAGGCAGTTCAGTTGAAGAGGAGTTGACAGCTCTAAAAAGGTCAATCACATATGTTAAGGAAGTCAGGCACAGGAACAAGGAAGGCAAGACAACTTGAGTAACAGGATAAATACTTGATACCAGCACACAGTAAAATTTCATTCTGAATATTTCAACTGATCAATGAAAGCAGGAAGTACAAAAAAGTTCAGGGAAAGACAGGAATACAGCAATATAAAACACTTTGGAATGAAATAAATACCAAGTGCAGGGCAGCCAAGGCGAAATGGCAGCAGGAAAAATGTGCAGAAATTGAAAATGAAATGATCGCTGTAACGACTGACTTAGTATATAGACAAGTCAAAAAAACAACCTTCGACAAAATTAAAAGCATGGGTGGTACCTTTAAGACTACAATGAGAATACCATTGTTACGTGCAGAGGAGAGAGCAGATAGGTGAAAAGAGTACACTGAAGGTCTCTATGATGGGGAGTACATGTCAGAGAACTTGACAGAAGAAGAAACTGGAGTGTAAAAGGAAGACATAGAGGATCCAGTATTAGAGTCCAAATTTAAAAGAGCTCTGAAAGACTTGAGATCACATAAAGCAAAAGGGACAGATAGCACTCTATCAGAATTTCTAAAATCACTGATCAAAACGGCAGCCAAACAAACGTTCAAGTTGGTGTAGAATCAGTGAGATTATCAACAAACCATCAAACATTTGGAAAAATATTACCCACACTAATCTAAGACAGCAAGGGCAGGTAGGTGTGAAAACAAGTTTCTCGGCGAATCTTGACGATGAACTCCTCTCGGGTTATCAGCCGAGTCAAGGTGTCATCCAGGAGCAAGGTTTCAACAAGATTCCTATTTGTCATCTTCAGGTGAAGTGTCGGGTTTGTGCCCTGACCGAGTCTTTAGAGCCGCTGTCTCGTCTGTGTCGGCAGTACCAGTCACATGCCTTGGGAGGGGTATTCAACCCGTGCTGGGGGGATCACCGTCAGTGGTTGTGGTGGCACCCTGCAGCCTGGCATGCCCAGGCAATATCCGATCCACTGTCTTCGCCGGTTTCACATTGTAGAATTCTAGTCATATTTTTGTTGAATCCCAAACGGTGTTAAGTTGAAAACCACTATTTCCATTGAGAAGGTTATCAAATGCTCGGATCTTCACAGCCTCTTTAAAGATCGAACCCCAGAATCCGTTTACCCTGCACAACAGCTTTGTTTGTTCAAAACCAAACATATGATTTTTATTGAGACTGTGTTCTGCCACTGGAGATTTCTCCGTTTGGCCTTGGCAAATGCTCCTTCCGTGTTCTGAGCAGTGCAGCGATACACATCACTGTGTTTGGCTGACGTATTGTTTACCACACTTGCAGCTGATGCTGTAAACTTCCAGGTGCCCGTATTTCAAGTTTATGCTTCACTGAGCCCAGCATATTCCTCATTTTGGCCGATGAGTGAAAGATGGTTTTAATGTTGCAAATTTTTACCATGGGTGGCCCAGCATATAGAAGGAATGCTAAGTGCTTGGTGTCTTCCTTGCATACACCTTCTCTCTCCTTCTCGCTTGGTTGGAAAGAGTGTCTTATCTGCATCTCAGAATAGCCATTCTCATGAAATGTTCAGAAGATAGACACTCCTTGTCACACATGTCTTGTACTATGCACACCACGATGGTGAAGATGGATTTGGATTGTGTTGGATGGAGGCAGCTACTGGCGTTAAGGTACAGGCATTTTTGTCAAGTTCAATAGCCAAACACCTGGCACAGCTATTGAAACCTCTTGTGGGTCATTGACTTCATCATGTCAAAAAGCTGGTGGAGTTTGTGAAGACACTTCAAAGAACACTTCTGGACAAAGGTGACATCCTAGACAGCTTTGATGCCACGCCCCTCTTCACAAAGGTACCTCTTAAGGAGTCCTTGACTTCAATGCAGACACAGTGGAACTGTTCTGCCAAGAACTCACTGTCACATACTTTCAATGTGGTGGGAAATTCTACCAACATATAGACTATCTTTTGCTTATCAGTCAAAATCAAGAATACGCTGGGCTCAGTGAAGGATAAACAACGAATATGGACACCTGCAGTATACAGCATCATCTGTGATTGTGGCAAGCAATACATCAACCAGACACAGTGATGTGTATCCCAGTGCTGCTCAGAGCATGTAAGAAGTATTCGCATAGGCCAAACGGAGAAATCTGCAGTGGCAGAATACCAGAGTGTATACGTGGACAAGGAAAAAAATTTCCCGGATTTCTCGATTAAAAATACACTTTCTCCCAGATGAAAATAAACTTTTTCCGTGTTAAGTGACAGTATACTTATCATCAAACAGTAAAACTTATCAAGCCTTTCAATGGTTATGGTTTTAACACTGGCGTAAATTTTCCCGGCACTTTAGAAAACGAAACTCAGGAAAAACACATGCTTTGGAAAGATGTCTGATGTGCAGCAACGTGTACACTGTATATTTTCATATTACGAAAGTATAAATTCGAATTCCACCAAATACTGCATGTTACTTTCCGAAGCACTGAAATCAAGATTGTGATGAGCTTTTGTAAGCCTGTCATAGCTCATGTCACGTGATCTCGCCAGCCAATGACAGCGGATATTCGGAGTATACCTTGATGCAATAATTTACCAACGTATGTATTGTAGAAATTTATTTTATTTTATGAACTTCTATGTGCTACCAGTTTCGGCATTACATTGATGCCATCTTCAGGCCCCACTCGTCATAGTCGTAAAATCGCTATACACAGAAGGAGCCATATAACTGGATCTGTGAATCAAATCATCCTGCAACAGCTCTTGGTGGCCAGGTGACACAGACTGAGGACAGAGAATAGGACATGTGATGCAGTCAGCCAACAGCAACATCACTGTTAAGTAGTGCGAACACACAAATAGGAAAAGGTAATGGTTTAAATTAATATACATAGTGTTGCTACAAAAAAAGAAAAGCTTTTCACATACAATATGGTCTCAAAGATTAATAAGCTGCAAGAGAAGCTAAGCTTTCACATATAATGTTGATCTTTTTGCGCTTGTTACACTTTAAAATACATCACACAATTGTGCCAGTAAAACTTTTAACAATGACATAAATGTCCAATCTTCTGGGCTAGAAATTATTCTGAATGGTCGTCCTCATGGAGTTGATTTTTAAATGAGAGTCAAATGCTCTGTGATTTAAGAAATTCATCATACATTCTCGCACATAATTCATCTTTCGTAAAAGGAAATTTACTTTGAAAGTAACGCCTTTGAAACAACCATTTGCAATATTTTCCCACAACCTGTTAGAAATAGGTTCGTTTCAGCAGTTGCCAGAGACCGTGAAATAACAGACATCACTGCGCTTGCGCAGCTACGATGACGCAGGAAGCTCGTATTTTCGTACATGTAAAACGTTAAAAGTTCTTACATTATGTCACAAAAGAAACAAGACATTAGAGGATACTCCATGAGCATCGGAATTTCATGAACCATACTAAAATAGATAATTCGGCTTGAAGTTCACATTCATATGTCCAGATTTGGACGTCAATTTTCTTGTAGTACCAGTACTTTACTATCTTATGTTTGGTTCTTTATTATGGTATAATGCCATATGTGCTATAAGATGAAAACATGCACTTGAAATGGAGCGAACAGTTGAAACTAGCCAATAGTATGGAATTAAATATTTCATTTCAAATAAATTGGCAGCCTCAGCAGAATAGGTTAATAAAAGCCAAATTTCTTTAGCGAACCGACAAAAATAACTTCATTGTTCTGCAAGGAGATTAATGCTTGACTGTCAGAAAGGTGGGAATAAAATAAAATCTGAAATTAATAACATATTTTAGCCTTCCGTAATTATGTGAATGTATTTTAATTCACCTGATAGCTCCCGGCCACAGAAAGCCGTTTTGTTTTCATTTGACATGAGAGCAATAAACGAAGATGAAACAGCAAAAACCACTAAATGTAAACACGGGTCACCCACCTTCCCACAACAACTCAGACTGCTCTGTACATCAGCCTCGGATCTACGATATTTCCAAACCGGGGGAATACTAGATAGTGGCGTTCCTCCTCCCTAGAGCGTTTGATGTAGGATGGCAAAAATTTACATAATCTTTCTGAATAGTCTAATACAAAAAACATGTGTGTTTGAGGAAATGTGAGACATTTTATTTGGTCTTAAGTGTGCCAAAGTGCAGTGCCATGCCTCGTTCTTCTACCACACGTCACTGTATTTCGCTCTGTGGAATTCAAACGTTTAATATTTTGTAATGGGTACCACAAACTATATTCAGGACAGTTGAAATTAAAATGTCCTATGGTGCCCATCCTGCTCCCAGTCGGCCACTCTGGCATCCTGCCCCTCTTAAAACAAACTTGCAATTAATACTGGATGGAAATATTTGTAACCAGGTAAACAAGAACCCTTCAGAAAATTTGCACTCTTTTCTGCCTATTAGCTAATAACTTGCTGTTTCGTGTGCTATTAAATATAGGATACATAAAACCAGTAAAGACAAGAAACAAGCAAGACAGTTCGCATTTCTTCAATCCTTAAGTCCTAGCATTTTTTCCCTCTAACCTTGCAACAGCTTTACATGGCGTACTTTCCTTTCTGCAAAAGAATCTATTACCTCATCGAAGTCCATCAAACAGGAAAACTCAATGTCGTTACTTAATACTGGAGTGGTTTCTTGATTTGATTACATGTATTTTGTCAGTGTCAGCCAGATAAAACGAAAAAGGCCTGCCTAATATTGCAGCAATTGTAACACACACCAAATAAACGAGACTGTTTTGGTACAAATAGTCATTTTTATAATACAACAGAACATAATTCACAAAGTACCAATGTCAAATGCCTATTAGGCCTACTAGAAGCAAAAAGTTTTACGTTAGGAAATAGTTTCACATTTCATTCATACTCTCTAGCTTCTAAAGCATGAGATCGAAAAGTGGTAGTACGAAATTTTTATATAAATTTGGAATTCTCATATTCTACCACAATTTGTGTGATGTCCCTGTTTCTTCTCCTCCCTCATTCTAACAAACAATCTTGCCATCACTGATTCTGTAACTATTACTGCCAGTGTTAAAACATATTCTCCAGTCAACTTCACTAACCCGGCCACAATCATTGGTTTAGTTAGCCCGCGGTTATTCCCCGGTTGGGACTGTGACTGCTGTGTTAGGATGCGGGTTGAGTTGGCATCCCTTCGCTCCCACCTTCAGGCAGTGTTTGCTTCGGTCACACAGCTTGAGGCTGTTGCCAATGGGCATCACTGTGGGGGTCCGGATGGAGGTTTGTTGGGGAGGGCCAGCTCGTCCCATGCATCCGCCGATCGGACTACAGCTGTGGCTGCCCAGGATACTGCCCACATTGAGGTTGACCCCTCACCCATCTGCAGGTGGTCGCTTATGTCGGTACCAATGATGTGTGTCGCTATTGATCGGAGGAAATCCTCTCTGGCTTCTGGCGGCTATCTGATTTGGTGAAGACTGCCAGTCTCACTAGTGGGATGAAAGCAGAGCTCATCATCTGCAGCATCGTCGACAGGGTTGACTGCGGACCTTTGGTACAGAGCCAAGTGGAGGGTCAGAATCAGAGGCTGAGACGGTTCTGCGACCGTGTGGGCTGCAGATTCCTCGACTTGCGCCATAGGGTGGTGGGGTTTCGGGTTCCGCTGGATAGGTCAGGAGTCCACTACACACAGCAGGCGGCTACATGGGTAGCAGGGGTTGTGTGGTGTGGACTGGGCGGTTTTTTATGTTAGATAGCCTTGGGCAAGTACAGAAAGGGCAACAGCCTCAAAGGGTGCGGGGCAAAGTCAGGAGCACATGCGGGGACCAAGCAGCAATTGGTATTGTAATTGTAAACTGTCAAAGCTGCATAGGTAAAGTACTGGAACTTCAAGTGCTGATAGAAAGCATCGAAGCTGAAATCATTATAGGTACGGAAAGCTGGCTGAAGCCAGAGATGAATTCTGCCGAAATTTTTACAAAGGCACAGATGGTGTGTAGAAAGGATAGATTGCATGCAACCAGTGGGGCCATGTTTGTCGCTGTTAGTAGTAGTTTACACTGTAGTGAAATAGAAGGGGATAGTTCCTGTGAATTATTATGGGTGGAGGTTATACTCAACAACCGAGCTAGGTTAATAATTGGCTGCTTTTACTGACCTCCCGACTCAGCAGCATTAGTGGCAGAAGAACTGAGAGAAAATCTGGAATACTTTTCACATAAATTTCCTCAGCATGTTATAGTCTTAGGTGGAGATTTCAATTTACCAGATATAGACTGGGACACTCAGATGTTTAGGACGGGTGGTACGGACAGAGCATAGAGTGACATTATACTGAGAGCACTATTTGAATATTATCTCGAGCAATTAAACAGAGAACCGACTCGTGGAGATAACGTCTTGGAGCCACTGATAACAAACAGACCCGAACTTTTTGACTCTGTAAGTGCAGAACAGGGAATCAGTGATCATAAGGCCGTTGCAGCATCCCTGAATATGGAAGTAAATAGGAATATAAAAAAAGGGAGGAAGGTTTATCTGTTTAGCAGGAGTAATAGGAGGCAGATTTCAGACTACCTAACAGATCAAAACAAAAATTTCTTTTCTGACACTGACAATGTTGTGTTTACGGAAAAAGTTCAAGGCAATTGTAAAATGTGTTTTAGACAGGTATGTGCCGAGTAAAACTGAGAGGGACGGGAAAAACCCACTGTGGTTCAACAACAAAGTTAGGAAACTACTGCGAAAGCAAAGAGAACTTCACTGCAAATTTAAACGCAGCCAAAACCTCTCAGACAAACAGAAGCTAAAAGATGCCAAAGTTAGCATACGGAGGGCTATGCGTGAAGCGCTCAGTGAATTCGAAAGTAAAATTCTATGTACCGATTTGACAGAAAATCCTAGGAAGTTCTGGTCTTACGTTATATCAGTAAGTGGATCGAAAGAGCATATCTAGACTCTCTGGGATGATAATGACATTGAAACAGAGGATGACACACGTAAAGCTGAAATACTAAACACCTTTTTCCAAAGCTGTTTCACTGAGGAAGACCACACTGCAGGTCCTTCTATAAATCCTCGCACGAACAAAAAAATAGCTGACATCGAAATAAGTGTCCAAGGAATAAAAAAGCAACTGGAATCACTCAACAGAGGAAAGTCCACTGGACCTGATGGGATACCCATTCGATTCTACACAGAGTACGCGAAAGAGCTTGCCCCCCCCCCCCCCCCCCCCCTTCTAACAGCCGTCTCTAGAGGAACAGAAGGTTCCAAATGATTGGAAAAGAGCACAGATAGTCCCAGTTTTCAAGAAGGGTCGTCGAGCAGATGCGCAAAACTATAGGCCTTTATCTCTGACATCGATCTGTTGTAGAATTTTAGAACATGTTTTTTGCTCGCGTATCATGTCATTTCTGGAAACTCCAAATCTACTCAGTAGGAATCAACATGGATTCTGGAAACAGCGATTGTGTGAGACCCAACTCGCTTTATTTGTTCATGAGACCCACAAAATATTAGATACAGGCTTCCAGGTAGATGCCATATTCCTTGACTTCTGGAAGGCGTTCGATACAGTTCCGTACTGTCGCCTGATAAACGAAGTAAGAGCCTATGGAATATCAGACCAGCTGTGTGGCTGGATTGAAGACTTTTTAGCAAACAGAACACAACATGTTGTTCTCAATGGAGAGACATCTACAGGGGAGTGTTATCGGACCATTGCTTTTCACAATATATATAAATGACCCAGTAGATAGTGTCAGAAGTTCCATGCAGCTTTTCGCGGATGATGCTGTAGTATACAGAGAAGTTGCAGCATTAGATAATGGCAGCGAAATGCAGGAAGATCTGCAGCGGATAGGCACTTGGTGCAGGGAGTGGAAACTGACCCTTTAACACAGACAATTGCGAATACATAGGAAGAAGGATCCTTTATTGTATGATTATATGATAGCAGAACAAACACTGGTAGCAGTTACTTCTGTAAAATAATCTGGGAGTATGCGTACGGAATGATTTGAAATGGAATGATCATATGAAATTAATTGTTGGTAAGGCGGGTGCCAGTTTGAGATTCATTGGGAGAGTCCTTAGAAACTGTAGTCCATCAACAAAGGAAGTGGCTTACAAAACACTCGTTTGACCTATACTTGAGTATTGCTCATAAGTGTGGGCTCCGTACCAGATCGGGTTGACAGAGGAGATAGAGAAGATCAAATGAAGAGCAGTTCGTTTCATCACAGGGTTACTTGGTAAGCATGATAGCGTTACGAAGATGTTTAGCAAACTTAAGTGGTAGACTCTGCAAGAGAGGCGCTCTGCATCGCGGTGTAGCTTGCTGTCCAGGTTTCGAGAGGGTGCGTTTCTGGATGAGGTATCGAATATATTGCTTCCCCCTACTTATACCTCCTGAGGACATCACGAATGTAAAATTAGAGATTCGAGCGCGAATGGAGGCTTTCCGGCAGTCATTCTTCCCGCGAACCATTGGCGACTGGAACAGGAAAGGGAGGTAATGACAGTGACACGTAAGGTGCCCTCCGCCACACACCATTGGGTGGCATGCAGAGTATGAATGTAGATGTAGATGATAATACGTAATCTTTGTTACCTGTTATTCCTGTTAGTCATTTATTTCCACTCTGGTAGTCTGACTCTATGGATTTCGCTAATAGTTATAACAACGCTGATCATTTGCTAACCCAGTGACTGGAATTCATCCGTTCGGCTTTATTCTGCTCACCTCCTATAGCCCTGTCCCCTTTTGTTTGCAGGAAAATTTATTTCTAGATGTGATAAGAAGTCCTGTGGCACCCACATCACACTAATTCATTCAGAAGTCAACTTTCGACGAAAGATCCGTACCCAAAGACTGGAAAGTTGCATAGGTCACACCAATATTCAAGAAAGGTAGTTGGAGTAATCCACTAAATTACAGGCCCATATCGTTAACGTCAATATGCAGCAGAATTGTGGAACGTATATTGTGTTCGAACACTATGAATTACCTCGAAGAAAATGGTCTATTGACACACAGTCAACATGGGTTTAGAAAACATCGTTCCTTTGAAACACAACTAGCTCTTTATTCACATGAAGTGTATTTCTGGAAGGCTTTTGACACTGTACCGCACAAGCGGCTTGTAGTGAAATTGCGTGTTTATGGAATATCATCTCAGATAAGTGACTGGATTTGTGATTTCCTGTCAGAGAGGTCACAGTTCGTAGTAATTGACGGAAAGTCATCGAGTAAAACAGAAGTGATTTCTGGCATTCCCGAAGGTAGTGTTATAGGCCCTTTGCTGTTCCTTATCTATACAAACAATTTGGGAGACAATCTGAACAGCTATCTTCGGTTGTTTGCAGGTGATGCTGTTGTTTATCGATTAATAAAGTCATCAGAAGATCAAAACAAACTGCAAAACAATTTAGAAAAAATATCTGAATGGTGCGAAAAGTGGCAGTTGATGCTAAATAATGAAAAGTGTGAGGTCATTCACATGAGTGCTAAAAGGGACTCATTAATCTTTAGTTTCACGATAAGTCAGTCTACCCTAAAAGCAGTAAATTTAATTAAATACCTAGGTATTACAATTACGAACAACTAAAATTGGAAAGAACACACAGAAAATGTAGGGAAGGCTAACCAAAGACTGTGTTTTATTGGCAGGACACTTAGAAAATGTAACAGACCTACTAAGGAGACTGCCTACACTAAGCTTGTCTGTCCTCTTTTAGAATACTGCTGCATGGTGTGGGATCATTACCAGAGAGGACTGACAGAGTACATCAAAAACGTTCAAAGAAAAGCAGCACATTTTGTATTATCACGAAATATGGGAGTGAGTGTCACAGAAATGATATGGGTTAGACATCATTAAAAGAAAGGTGTTTTTCGTTGCGATGGAATCTTCTCACGAAATTCCAATCATCAACTTTCTCCTCCGAATGCGAAAATGTTTTGTTGACACTGCCCTACATAGGCAGCAATGATCGCCACGATAAAATAAGGGAAATCAGAGCTTGTATGGAAAGATATAGGTGTTAATTCTTTCCGCGCGCTATACGATATTGAAATAATAGAGAATTGTGAAGGTGCTTTGATGAACCCTCTGCCAGGCACTTAAATGTGAATTGCAGAGTATTCATGTAGATGTAGAATTTGTTCAAAAATGTTCAAAAACCATCAGGGACGCATTTCAAAATTTTATGAATAAGCGATTGACCAATGTGCGCTAGATGCTAGGTACTTTTTGAAACAAGGTATTTTTCCTCAAGAATATGAATTTGGCGACCCCCGCCCCTCTTGAAATTTCCGCCTGGGGAAGATACCCTGGTTTGTCCCCCAACCCTAGATCCGGGCCTGTTGCGCATGCATGAATCTGACCATCTTAGGTGCAGCAGTAAAATTTTTCCAGGTAGAGTCTGGCTGCTTGCTTAGACAGCTAACTGCTAAACTTCTGTAGCCAGGACAAGGTACTACTCACATGTGACTGAACTGCATATGGGCATGAGCTTGTTTGCAACTGCTTGAACAAATCTAATGTAAGCAGCTGTGACATCATGCTCATCGAACGCAATTTGTTCTGAAGCACTGCAGTCTTCCTAAAGCCTTTGACACATTCTTCTGTTAGCAGACGCTTGTATGAGCACAGTGTCTTGTTGTTGTATATGGCACAATTCCTTTGCAACTTAAGTACTTTTTCATCGTTTCTTTCCTCTCTCGTTCAAGTTTTATTGCTGCAGTATTATTCTACAGCAGTGAGATACAGTAATATCCTTTGCTAGAGTATTGGTTCTTACTAGTCAAAGTTAGAAACATTTAACTGAAAACTAAAACAATGAAAAATGAAAACTAAAATAATGAAACATTCCTGGAATTCTAAAGAACTACCGGTTTTTTCCTGGGTGAAAAAATTCCCGGGATTTTTACAGATCTCCTGTGTCATATACACCCTGAATACAGTCTCAATGAAAACCATATGTTTGATTTTGAACAAACAAAGCCACTGTGCAGAGCAAACACACTGTGAGACTTGATCTTTAAAGAGGCTGTGGGGATACAAGTCCATGACAACCTAGTCATGAGATAAGACGTTTCCAACCTAGCACCATCTATGTTGCAGCAATAACAAAAATACGGCCAGAATGCTCCAATACGAAACCGGCAAAACCAGCAGATGAAATATCGGCCGAACCCACCACCATGCAGGGAGCCCCCCCATCATCACCGGCTGCGACTCCCCCCCCCCCCCCCACCAGCATGGGCCCTAACACCCCTTCTGGAGGCGCATGATTGGCGCTGCCACCACAGATGAGGCAGAGGAGCCAGCAGCTATAAAGACTCGGACATGACAAGCTGGACACTTCGCGTGGAGATAACAAGTAGGAAAACTTGATGAAACCTTGCCCCAGAACGATGCCTTGACTCTGCTGATAACTCGAGAAGACTTCATCATCAAGATTTGCCAAGAATGTCTAAATTCACATATAGCACACCTCTATGGGGAGGAGACAAGAGTGCAGCTTCATGGTGCTACAGAAACTTTATAACAAGAAAGCAAACTTGCTCAGCAGACTAGCCTACCTGCAACAATGTCAAGACAAAAATGTGCTGCTACAGTTCACTCACCTCCATCATCACATCAACGTCATGAGGACAAGACACATATTACACGCTAACTTGGAGCACATACACATCACGAAGTGTGATCTTGACAAAACTGGTCATAGTCTACTCACGTGCCACTTGAAACTGGCATCCAAACTCTCACCTTGCTCATGGGAGTGGGTAAATGGTAACACATTAGCAACCAGTGAATTCTGCAAATGCAAAGCCATAACAAAACAAGACAATTTCCACCAACTGCCGGGGCTCAACTGCAGCACACTGATACAAAGGGTTCGAAGACCATTATCAACTGAATTGGAAAGGAACTGGACAAGACAACATCCATGCTGTCAAAAGGATTAAATTTTGCACCGGTTCCAACCATATTACCTAAATGGGAGATCATCAGTAGCACTGAGCAGGCCATCCAGGGGCTTCCCTCTGACACAGCCAAAGAGAACAGAAGGGAGACTTGCAGTCCTGGAAAAAGCAAAAACACCAAAAATCAACATCTCCACGGCTGAAACCAGGGCACTACATGACCTACGAGAAGACGAAGGCACGGTCGTCCTAGCGGCAGACAAAGGCAATGCTGTGGTAGTGCTATGATCAGTTGACTACTGGCAGAAGAATGAGATTGTCTTACAAGAGCCAGCTTACAAATAAATGAAAAAAGATCCTATGTCAGCTATGATGATGAGGAAGACTATCTCACTGCTCAACAACTCAGGAATGGACAAGGATATGGTTAGAAGGCTGTACCCCAGAGCACTGATGCCACCATGCCTGTACTGACTTCCAAAGAAACACAAGAAGGGAGTGCTACTACATCCAATTGTGGACACAATAAATTCATTGACTTACAAAACAGTCAAACACCTGGCACAGCTATTGAAGCCTCTCATGCATTATTGTCTTCACCATGTCAAAAACTTGAAGGAGTTTGTGAAGATACTTTGAGGAAC
Organism: Schistocerca americana; assembly: GCF_021461395.2. Taxonomy (NCBI): domain Eukaryota; kingdom Metazoa; phylum Arthropoda; class Insecta; order Orthoptera; family Acrididae; genus Schistocerca; species Schistocerca americana. The sequence goes on from NC_060123.1 coordinate 182,920,772, forward strand.
ACGTCTGGACAAAGGTGACATCCAGGTCAACTTTGATGTCATGTCCCTCGCCACACAGGTACCTCTTGAGGACCCGTTAACATTACTAATGGGTCTTTTTGACGAAGGCACAACTGAACTGTTCTGCCACGCACTCATTACCACATACTTCCAAAGTGGCAGTAAATTCTACCAACAGATAGATGGAGTGGCCATGGATTCGCCCCTGGTGCCATGTATCACAAACCTATACATGGAACACTTCAAAGAAATGACTCTTGAAATGGCGTGCCTGACACCGAAGGTGTTCTACCAGTACAAGGATGACACATTCGTGATTTAGCCACATGGCAAAGAAAATTTACAAGAATTTCTGAACAACCTCAATGGCATACATGACAATATTAAAGTCCCATACATGCAGAAGAAAACAGATGTCTGTCTTTCCAATAGATCACGATAAAGGAAAAGACTGATGGCATGTTAGGTTATTCTGTTTACAGGAACAAGACCCGTACCGACCTGTACCATAATGCCAATAGCTGCCACCATCCAGCACAATGCAAATCCATGCTCACCACTTTGGTGGGCACATCACGAGACATAGGCAACATGGAGAGCCTACCTTCCGAACTGCAGCACTTGAAAAAAATCTTTCATGAGAACAGCTATTCTGACAAACCAAGCAAGAAGAAGAGAGAATACTTACACAAAGAAGACACCAAGCGCTCGGCATTCCTTCTGTACGCTGGGCAGCACACGGCAAAAACTGCCAGGATATTAGAAAAGAGAAACATTGAAACCATCTTTTGCTCATCAGCCAAAATCAGGAATATGCTGGGCTGAGTGAAGGATAAACTTGGAACACAGACACCTGGAGTCTACAGCATCAGCTGGGAGTGTGGCAAACAATAAGTCGACCATACGCCGCAATGTAGATCGCCGCACTGCTTATAACATGTAAGGAGCCTTCACCTAGGTCAAACAGAGAACTCACTGTGGCAGAACATAGTCTCAACGAAAACCGCATGTTTGATTTTGAACAAACAAAGCTGCTGTGCAGAACAAATGGGTTCTGGGACTCTATCCTTAAAGACACTGCGAAGATATGAGTCCAAGACAACCTTGTCAACCAAGATAATGGTTTCCATTTTAGCACCACACAGAATGCAGTAATAACAAAAATATGACCACAACCCTCCAATATGAAATCAGCGAAGACAACAGATGAAATATTGCCTGGACCTGCCAGCATGCAGGAAGCCCACACTACAAACTACAAATCGACTGCGACTCCCCCCCCCCCCCCCAACATGGTTCGCAACACCCCTTCAGGAGGTGTGGCTGGTGCTGCCAGCCCAGATGAGGCACAGGAGCCTGCGGTCCATTGGCTATAAAGATTCCAACAGGACACAAACCCAACACTTCACATGGAGGTGAAAAGTAGGAATGTTGCTGAAATGTTACCGCAGAACGATACCTTGACTTGGCTTATAACCCGAGAACATTTCATCATTAGGTATGAAAACTATTGTACAATCAGCTTGACATCTCATGCGTCCAAGAATTGAAGAATTGAAAGGAAAATTGAGGATCTGTTAGATAACGAGCAGTTTGGCTTTGGGAATGGTAAAGGCACCACAGAGGCAGTTCAGACTTTGCTATGTTTTGTCAGTATAGAAAGTAGAGGGTAAAAAGTGTAGGGGGAAGACAGAGACTGGAATATATTCAGCAAATAGTTGAGGATGTAGCGTACCAAGTGTTACTCTGAAACAAAGAGTGCAGGACGGAGATTAATGGTGGGCTGCATCAAACCAGTCAGAAGTCTGATTACTTACTTTCTTTCTCTCGCTCTTCTTTCTTTATCACAGAAGTCATTGTTCACACTACTCATAATTTATTCTTAATTTTTTGTCTTCAAACCAGCACATATTAATTTATGCATTTATTTTACCTAGTAATGGTACCCTCAGTTCTGAATTAATAAAGTAATGCAGAATTCTCATGTTTGTTAATAACACTTGGCAGTGGTCCCTCAGTTCTGAATTAATGAAGTAATATAAAATTTCATGTATGTTAATAACACCTTTTCTATTATTTGTGAAACATAATGATGTTAAATGTAACAATACCTTCATGAGTGAAAGGGCTGTGAATTGTGAATCAATGACAGCATTTATATGCACTGGTCGACATAACTTCTTCATTTCTTCGGCCGATAAGTATTTTGACAAGTACTTCTCTGTATCATTATCTAAAATCCTGAAATTTAAGAATAAGCCAACTATGTGCAAGATACATCAAAATAACAAAATCATGGGATAAGGAATGGACCACTATTGAAAAATACTTTTAATGAAAACTAAATGGACGACAATAAATGAGTTCATAAATCAGAGAAGCACAAGAAACAATTTACAAGACATCATTATGTGACAAAGTAACGTATTTCTTCTTCTAAATGAGATCAACTGCTATGTGATGTGTTGGGTTTGAAATATATTCTGAGCATTCAAGGAAGAAAAGGAAGGACAATTAGGTCTTCAAGAGACCACTAAGCACAAGGTCATTAGAGACAGAGGACAGGCTCAAATTGGGGAAGGATGGGGAAGAAATCAAATTGTACCCATTCAAAGGATCCATCCTGGCTTTAAATGATTTCAAGCGAAACAATGGAAAACTTCAATCTGGGTGGGCAGATGACAACTTAAATGAAGATACTTTTGAATACAAGTTCAGTATCTCACCACTGTGCTGTTTCACTAAGTCTGTGTTTAAGGACTACATCTGGAATATAATAATATATACGAAAAGACTCACTAGTGTAGCTTTGCAATTTGCAGTGAGATGTACACTTTACTGATACTGAATGTTAATTTTGCAAGGTTGAGGTAGCAGTAACTTAAAAATATATGCAAACAAACTGCTTAAATTTGCAGTGTCAATAATATGAAAATGTAAAAGAAAAATATTGTATACAAAGTAAAAATTTGCTGTTTGTATTCTGATGATCATAAAGTGCATCAAAAGAAAATTCTTACAGGGAAGTTGGATCTGCAGTCCACTGTCTGTCTGTGGATGAATGACTTCCTCTGTCATCATCATCAGGAGTTATCTGTAGGCCATATGGTACTTTAGTTAGTTTGCCAAAACATCACAAAGTCATTCCACATGGTATCACTGATTGTATTAGTCTATGAAGGAAGAACATTGTTAGCTATTTTGTTTATGGTACTATGCTTATTTCCTGTTGCTTTATATCTTTGTTCCCCATTTTCCAAAAAGACTGTGACTGTCTGCTATCACTATACATAAATCTGTCTTTCTTCTGGATTAGTACTTGCTTTTTAATACTGAGTTGAGTGCACAAAAGCTTCAGCTAATGAATCAGTTACTGTAATGCAGCACAGTATCCAAATGACAAAAAATAATCTCACTGCCCAAGCAGCACAATATACTGGTGCACAAATGATCAGCCTGAAAAAGATGATTCAATAGTCTCTGTCAGATAAGCTGGATCTGTAGTCCACTGTCTGTCTGTGGATGAATGTCTTCCTCCGTCATCATCATCAGGAGTTATCTGTAGGCCGTATGGTACTTTAGTTAGTTTGCCAAACTATGTCATGAAGACGTCACGAAGTCATGGAACTACTATATGGTATCACTGATTGTATCAGTATGTGAAGGAAGAACATTGTTAGCAATGTTGATTTTGTTTATGCTACTATGCTTATTTCCTTGGAGCCTTTCAGCATCAAGCACCACTTCCATGCACCACTAAGGGTACAGCTACTGTCCCAGTTAACATTATTGGTGTTCATTCCGATCTCAATAGCTTCCTTAATGACAGAATCCCAGCAAATGATGATTAAGAAGACTAGCCTATCAATTGCTAAAGCAAGAATATGGCATAAATAATGTGAAGTGGATGTTAATGCCCACTCTTTATATAATTGCTACATCTTTCTATCTGCGACCACCTCACTTTTCAACGGAATGGGCCGATTTGGCCACAGCAGTCCATTAAAGAGCTAATCTCAGCAAAACTACAGTGAAACAAACAAATAAATTAGAGCAAACTGCACAGTATCAACTGTGAGTGTTGCCTAACAAGATACTACAGACAGACATCAACTTGTTAAACATGAATCTTGACAAAGGAGCTATCTTTGGACTGAATAGAGGTGTCACCTTTGGTCATACACCACAGACACAACATATTGTGGACATCAACAGTTGAGCGAAATAGGCAGTAAGGCACCTCAAACACGATGTTGCAACTGAGGTAAGGCTTGCCACAAGTCACATATTACTATCAGACAAACCACCGTAGTCAAATATTAGCAAAGCACGGAGAAAAAAAGAGAACTTGAAGATTCTCGTAATCATTGAAATAACAGTAAAGAATGAATGACTAATAGTTATCCATTTTGTCAACATATTTGATAGATCAAGTATCCTGTAATGTAGAGAAGCAATACTTTCTCTGGATTACTACTAAAAATGTTCATTGCACATGGAAGTTATTCAGCTATACAAAAATTATGAAGAAATCTACTGTAGCATGAAACTGTCAAATAAATTAAATATTCATTGGAATATTTCTCAAATGATGGATGAGAACCCGAACATCAATGGAAAAATTTGTTGTATGAATACATTTCCACAGTAGTTCTAGCACAGACCATATCACAGCAGGTGTTTACAGAAACTTTCAGAAAGTTTTGCATGCCAAAATTCCCTGAAAATCAGCTACATTTATAAGTGTCCATTGGATCACACAGAACTTATCAAAATCATAATACTGCCCCAGAAAGATGGAGGAACACACACTGATGTGCCAAAAATTATGACCACCTGCTTAATACAGTGATGGTCCATATTCACAGTGAATTACAGCATTTCTGCATTGCATGTACTCAACAAACTTGTAGATTCCCAGAGGTGTGTTCCACCAGGTCACACAATTCCTGCAAATTGTGCTGAAAGTTTATGGGTGTAGAGCTGGGGCCTCAAAGTGTCCCAGATATGTGCCATTGGGTTCACATAAGCCAAAGATGTTGGCCAAGACATCAATGTGAGTTCACTATCATGCACTTCAAATGACTGTAGCACATTTCTTGTCTTGTGATATGGACAGTTATCCTGTTGGAAGATGCCATCACCAGCAGTGAAGACTTCAAACATGAAGAATTGGAGGTATCTGCAATAAAGTTCACATAGTTCGCAGCCGTTACGCTGCTTTCAACTAACACCACAGGTCCAGGAAGCACAGGTAAATCCCGCCATAGTATAATGCTGCCCCCACTGGCCAGTATCAGTGGCGCATGTCTCAAACAGCCACATTCATCAAGATGATACAGTGTCTGGACAAGATCATCAGCCCAGTGTAACAAGAAATATTACTCATATGACCAGGCATGTTTTCACAGATCAACAATCAATCATGATGATCCTGTGGCCACTGCAACTGCAACTGATGATGTTGTTGGACCAACATGGGAAAGTAAGCTGTTTGCCGCTGAGCCTCAACAATATGTGCTGGATGTTGTGTTCAAAAATACTTGTGCCTGAAGCAGTATTACACTCTGTTATCAGATCTGCTACAAATCATATCCTGCTTTACAGAGAGGGTAAGACTCTAGAAGTCCCACACTCTGTCGCCTACTCATGGTTTCACCATTCTTCAACCACTTTCTGTAGGGGCTCATGACATTACCACATGAACAGAGTCAATTTTTTTCACATCTTCATTCCCAGGAAAAACAGCATAACAATTTTCCCTTTGTCAATGCCCTTATGTCGGTAAATTTTCCCATTTGTGGCCTGTTTTGACACTAGAATCTCCATTCATCTCTGCTTTGCTTATAAGCTTTCCGTAACGCGTTATATGCCTGCAATGCCACCAGGCTGCATTCAGTCTCACAGTGGGCAGGGTTCACAATATTTTGGTTCATCACTGAATTTAAGGGACAGAAAACTCTAATTAACCTAAAATATTTATCACTGAAAGATCAAACTGTCACTCACACATATTGTGTGGGTCCAGTGGTTCCATGCAAGATTATCACATTAATAAACAAGGGTTCTCTATGGCCATCTGTGAAAAAGAGGGAAAATATTTATAAGGAGGCTGCTGGTCTTTCTTTGGTAAGAATTACAGCTTATGTATGTGGATGGACAAATATAAATCTTGCACAACAATCACTTGGCTATGCACTCCCTCCCACAAAAAGGTCACTAACATAGGAAGGCTGCCTAGAAAAATATGTCTAATGTGCAATTTGTCCTCCAGAATACGCCACAAAAGTGCAATTAAAATAAGATCATGGGAATGAGAGAGCAACACAAGGTGGTGTACTTTGTTACTGTGTTTATTAAACCAGTTTCAAACAATTCCAGACAAGTTGTTGGGAGCTTGATGGTCTGCTGTGTTACATGAGGATGGTTTCCCAGAATATTGTCATTATGCTATGACATAACATGTAGATTCAAGAAATGAACTGTGTTCAGCCTATAGAGAAATATCGCACCCCACAGCAATATGTTTCACAGCACAATAACCACATTCAGCACGACAGGTTTCTGCCGGTATTCTTCACACTGGTCAGGAATAATGTGGAGAACAAGTCGTACAAGCAGCCGGCATTCTCCCATCACTGTCTCATGTTTGTAGAATTATGACACATATTTAGTCATTTCAAAGCATTGCATGATGTGATTAATCCTTCTGAAATAGCTGCTCTACACTGAATGTTTGCCATGTGCACTTAACATTGGATAACTTTGGATGATACAGCTTCCTGTAGTTGTGTCTTCTTTTCAAATGTTACCTGGGATGCTGCTCTAATGAGTTAAATGGCCATAATCCACTTCAGAGCCCTTCTGTCACAATTAGACTGTTGCAGTTTTTGATGATGTTTTTCCTTATTTGAAGGAGGCTGTCATTATAGTTCACATGGTACTTTTCCTGAAACCAATAATGGTCACCATTTGCATTACTGAGGCTCTGGCAAGATGAGTTTCAACATCCATGCCTGTTTTGAAGTCTGAGAGGTTGCCATAACACAGTTTCACAACATAATTATTCACGTACAACTGCTATCACTCCAAGTAATAGACTGATGTATGAACATCCTCCCCAGCTATGTGGAACGTTTCAAAATTCCCATCAGCAGTATGTGAGAAGTTTTCTTTGAATATTGTTATTACACAGATTCCATACTGATTGGTGCATACTGAATCTACCAAATCATAAGTGAAACATTGTGAATTCAAGTAGTGACTTAACATTATTATGAAGTACAGGAACATAAATTGGCACTTACTGTAGTATGTAAAACATACTGGTAGGCCTCACTAAACCTTGACAGTCACTTCGCCCTAAATATCTTTATTTGTATGGACGCACTGCTGAAGATGTCGTGGGTAGGCTTCCACAACATGTCTTAAAATAGCCCATTTAATGGTGCTTATTTCATAGTAGAGGGCAATCTTAGATTTGTCAGCTGTCTGGAAACAACTGGCAAAGACTATTTCCTTCGGCTAACCTGAGAGGAAATAATCCGGAGATGTTAAATCTGGGGAGTGGAATGGGTACATCACAGTGTCAAAGTAATAAATCATACAATTTGGAAATGTTTGTCGAAGTATAGCCTAACTTTGGTGTGCTGCATGAACCTAGTACCGACACGTGGAAACCATATGTTATTCAGGAATCCACTTGCCTGCAGTTCTGGAATGAGGAAATTCGACAACATTTTGCAGTAGCATTTGGCATTCATTGTTACAACATGTACGGCATCATTCTTTTTCAAATATACAGAAATTAAAAAGGCTGTGTCACCAGACACCAGCAGTTGCTGGAGAAACAGTGTTTCTCAATAAATCAGTGCAAGTCAGTCAGTTCAGTTGGTGAGTCAGTTTTGTCTAGCAATGTCTCTCAACGTTTGAACCACCTGGAGTTTGTATAAATGAAACATCAAATCATCAAATACGTGGCCCCATGAACATTGTGATGGGGCGTTTGTAAATTTAACTATGCTAAATGGTACAGTATTCGAGTGATATGCACACTCATTTTAGGTTCTCACATGTTCAATCACTTCTTCCCCAATCTGGTGACTGCCCGTCCTGAACACTACCAGTTGCCCTCCACTGTCTCACCCACCTGAGAATACTGTTCCTCTCAGGTAATGCCACATGGCTATCATTACTGTTCTGTCACAATGCTGTTGAAACTCCATGACAAAACTGGTTCGGATAATGGTTCCCATCATCGTAATTTGTGTTAACACGGGCCACTGCTCCAAGCCACACAAAATTTTATGATTTGCTCCTATTCAGCAATGTAAAAATTTGAAGCATACAACACACATTTGGTCAGGGTTGCCAACTGAAACTGATAGGTGCAGTACACTAAACCCTGACATATTTTGACCAAATCCTGTCTGTAGTTTATCATTATGTTTCAAAATTAAATAGCCAAGTGAAAGTTGGGAACATACTGCCACCTCCCCTGTTCTTTATCTTTCTCCCTTACCCTTGTACAGGGAAAAAAACCAACCTTGCTTGTTCCAGAAGGTTACCTTGAGCTTCTATACAGCACACCTGAAGCCCATATCTGTATGCCAGCATTCGTGACAAATGTCCCAGTCCTGATCCGACGTCCACAATCAACTTCACATCACAATGTTCAGCTGCTTGCGCAGTTACCTGTCGACAAGAAATGAAGGTAGAATATATTAAAACACGCGAAGTTTAGAGCCATGTAATCCATAAACTAACTTTAATGCAATATGAATACTATGTGTATCACAATACAGTCATTACCTTTGCCATCGAATTTATTTCATACTGCTTTTTTGGTTTAACATGTCTTGTCAAGACTTTATCTACTTTAGAAATTAGATGTTCTCCCGATGTTTCATTAACTTTGGCTGTAGGTGCTAAAACAGATGGTACTTTTATTTCAGTTCTATGTTCATGGCAATTCTTTCCATAACAGTGTGATACAAGATGTGCTTGAAAACTTTCTGCCACTTGTTTCCTTGACAGTTGCAGTTTCACTAACAAGTACCTTAATGTCAGTAAGCTAAGTGGCCAGGGTCTCTTGGACCTGTAAGTGAACAAAACACGACATTCTTTAATAGACAGTATCAAAAACATCAACACAAGAATGACAGGGTACAGACAATAGTATGCAAAATAAATTTGACACCATTCTGTTCACTAACCTCAGTTCATTGGTTTGATTATTTATTAGTGAACTGAGTTCTTGAGGATCAACATCTTTAAAAGAATTTTGCCAAGATGGTGGCAGTTTTTGCCAGTGCTTGTCCACATAATAGTCCTGGGAAGATATAAGCAATTTAACATGTATATATGTGAAAACACTGTTCTTCAAACTGTAATGATAATACTCCAGTAGTACTCAAAATATGTTACCAGGACATATGAATCCAAAAGCCATGAATACATTTCAGTAATAGTAAGGGAAATATCAATTCTTTGTTGTAATCTACTGCATTCTTTGCAAGTCTCCATCGCGAGGCTCCAGTGTATTACCAGACTGTTCTAAAAAACAAATAATTTAGTCAGACATAACTATTTTTGTAGTTCATATGTAAGAACAAAGAACACAGGTTTCTTGTTTAACTCAATTGTATGTGCCACATATTTTTCTTTTCTATCTGGCAGTACAGACTCACCCATTTTCTTTCCTAAAGTACAGAAATTGTTCATCACAACAAAGTGAAAATAACTATCAATTAAGGCTATATACAGGGTGAACATTTATAAAACCAACAAACTGCAGGGATGGATTCCTAACTGGAAACGGAGGAAAAAAAAGGTCCTATGAACATGTGTATGGAAATCCATCACAGCCACAGCATGTGGACTAACAAATGAATGTTCCTCTGATCACGTGCTGTGTGTTCCCTGTGTGTTGCAGGCTGTGCAATTGATACAGCATACTGTAAGCAACAGAAATGTCCAGTATTCTTGTTGGGAACAAGCCGGGATGGTGTTTGTGTATGGCCATGAAGATGGAAACTGTTAAGAGGCAGCACAGATATACTAAAACAAGTACCATCACAGACACCAACCACATCATACAACACCTCAAGCCCTTTTTGGGCGTTTGTGTGATCACGGGTCCTTTCAGACAAATGAACATGCAGGAAGGCGCTGGATTTTGCGTACACAAGACTTGGAGGACGGGTCCTTTCAGACAAATGAACATGCAGGAAGGCGCTGGATTGTGCGTACACTTGGAGGACAAGGTTGTACAGGATATTGAGGGGAACACTAGTACAAGCTCCAGACAAGTGGCCCACCAACATGGTGTCAGTCAAGAGATCAATTTTATGTATCCTGCATGACAATCGCTACCAAGGAGGCCATTTTCAACATCTGTTGTTATGTGAATGCAATGTCTGTTGTGACATGGATGCAATGCAGCTCTTTATTGTGTTCGGGGATGATTTGTTGTTGTTGCACAGGCACTGTCCATTTCTGAACAAATGTTCATTGGACCTTTTTTCCTCCATTTCTTGTCAGGAATCCGCCCCTGCAATTTATCAGTTTTATTAATGTTCACCCTGTATGAGTGCCTGTTGCATAACAGCCCAGCTTCTTATTAAAAATGTTTACAAGAGCCATGAGTTCCCTAACAATTCAATGACACACATAACTCATCATAATTTGATAAATTTTGACTGATTTGACAGTAGCAAAGTGATACATGTTTTTGGTCAGTGCTCATGATGACTATGTACAGTGATGACCGTAGCATCAATGCTGCACCAACACTGCAGAATCAATTATGTAGTGTAGCAGTTGATACAGAAATGTCGCAAGAACCAATTATGAAGTGACTAGAGAAATGACACACCAAATGCGGCATGTTCAAACTGTGACAGCTATAGACACGAAGAACTTGCAAGGACAACAACGAATCAGCATGACATAGGGAGGATTCGACCGCTATGTATCGATGCGAACCAACACATCATAGAGTCTCATCTCAACAAAGTGTAAGTATTTGCAGTACCAACTTGTAGGCAGCTAATGACATAGGTTATATTTTTTTAGTTTCAGAAAGTAAGGACAAGTATGTACACAGGCTGCACCTTACAGCTCTTAGTAAGCTTATTAGGCATGACTGTAAGTTGTTATTCAAACACATAATTAATATTACAGCCAAATGAAGGTTGGAGCTATGTCATGGCTAACCACAAACGCCCTTGTCCAAAATTCTTCTTTAAACAAAGAAAATTTGAAGGCCTACAGTCCGTAGCCCTTTGTTACCAAACACGGCATCATTAGCAATGCAGAAATTAATTATAAGAGTCTAAATTGCAAGGCATATTTATTAAAGGGTGAACAGTTTCAATCATCACATGATCATCTTCAGGCCTATAGTCATACTGGTGTATAGTGGCTGCACATAGAGCAGGAACTGCTGAATGATGATAGTCAACTGCTCAGAAACATCAATAATGAAGGAAGAATTGTTAACTGAAATAACATGTGACACAGTAGCAGTCAGGTGATTTAGTAAACTGAGAAATATGAATGACAAAGAGGTAAAAAAGCAATTACCTACAACACTTTGTTTATATTAACAGAGTTCATTATCCAGTAGAAGTCTATTTACCATCCATCTCATAATGCTCTAACTGACTGAGGTTTGAATATAGCAGCAAATAGTGCTTAAGTACGACCTGATATGGGCTTTGCAGAGGATCACAGTACCACAATCAAATTTTGTCCAGTAAATAAGGAAATTAAAAGAATTTATCTCCTTGTAAGCTTACCTTCCAAGAAGGAGCAACTGCAGGTAAAAACAGAATTTATGCTAGTGTAGTTAGTTTTCTCCCAAATCGAGATGGGAGGACAAATAATCCCCCCCCCCCCCCCCACTTGGAAACTCTAGCACTACCACTCGTGGCCTATACAACCAGCTCATACCAAGGCACAAACAGCACAGATGACAGGAAAAAAAACTTTGAGAGTCACAATGCCAAAATCATCATCTTCCTATGCTGTGCGGCACAATCATAGCAACCTTTTGTAACTTATCTAGGTCACAGAGGATGGTGGCCTAAATCATGTTATTTCCCACACCTATATAAGTTTAGTGGAGATCATGAGTGTATTGATGATTGAGATAGTGCTGTTCTGCTCTGACCAGTGACAATACAGTTGGCCCAACTTTCAATGGAGGTTGTGTTGACAAAATGAACTGTACCAAAGCTCGAAGTCTAAGTTAAATTAGATGAGAATGTTTGGTTGTGAGTTAGTGAAAGTTGTGGTGATAGGCTGCTGCACAGACAGAGTCGTAGTCTAGGCTGTAGGATGCCAATTTGATTGCAAGTTTTTGATGTCAATGAATGTCATATTTTTTGTGCATTCCTGAGTTACATTTATATCTCTCATGCAGACCCCTATCTCCCCAAGGATATCGGGGATTTTCACGTTTTACGTAGGTCTGAAGACGATAAAAACAGGATAATCATCGAAAAAAAACCTTATTACGGTAGAAGATCCGAGAGGTCATCAGTTTCCTTTCTGTTAATGTTTTCGTTTTGTTGGTGACCCGTCATCCTTTTACAGTAAGTCATTTCTTGAGTATCGAACGTCTTCCGTGTTGGTGGACGCCGTCGAATTAACTAAAGCGTTCGATACCACCTCGCCTACTCACAATACACTGTCGTCTTTCAACCAACCACGACCGCGTATTACGTTACAGATCTGAATATCTCTATTGGTGTGTTATTTATTAATGCCCACATAAGCAATCATTTGACTTACGATCACAACAATAACGTTGACGAAGTTCAAGGTGTCATCACTACGCTCTTCCATTTCACAAGAAAGAGTCCTTAGAAAAATGATGACTATTCTTGATGAGCAGAGTTTGCAACAATTACTGATGGGCTGTTAAAAGTTCCATGACGCAAAAAAACACAAACCCAGCGTCTAATACAATGATCGCGAGAAACTCATCGTTGACCCAGTACTTTCATAAACAAGTTAAACTTCTATCTAGTTCGCTATGTATGTGACAGCTTAACATTTTGTAACCCTGACTTGTAAAAGCGAACTGTTTGGGTAGTCACACTTCCAGACGTTCTCCATGTGACCATGTGATTATTCTCTGCAAGGATAGAGTCATCACGTTAAAGCGGATTCTAATATTATATTATTATTATTATAAGCTCTGACAGAACCCAATCTTCCTCCCTTGGCAACACAAGAAATATAAACTTGGTTTTCCTTCAATTGTAAGTAAAACATTTGTGATTATTCAACAACGTCCTAAATGTATTCCTACTGGTTGTAGGGAAAGAAAAGCTTCCAACATTTACACCAGTTTCACAACGCAAGAGGTCACCGCGAGGTGGAAATTATACACTGCAGTTGCAACTCGCTGAAAATTTGCGGAAACAAGTGTCTTTAAAAAATATGTTATCGTTCACAGGCAACCAACATGTTTATCCGCACACCACTTCTACACTGAAGTTGAGACGCGTCGTACCTAAGTAACACGCTACGCATCATTTCATGTAAAGTGTATTTTTTCTTTATTAAAATAACGTAATAAACACTGTTGTGATCGAATCTTCAAAAGCGGCAATAGCGTTCATATTTGTACCTTACGATAACAGTGTCATTACACATAATAACTGTTGTCTTCAAACTCTGCTGAGATTACGCATTTGCATTGTTGTCAAACAAATTTCTGCCTCAGGGTTGATCACCATACAAGAAAAACAACAGCAACATCTCACTGTTTAGTGTTTACTTCGTGTGCGTTCGTACTCAATTCAAAACAGCAACACAACCTCTTTGGCTTTGGCATTAGCATCAGCCAGTAGAGATCACTGGTATCAGCAAACCAAACACATCACATCCACGATGAATTTCGACCAAATATCTTGTAAAAATTTCGACAGCGGCATTGGGAGCGAAAGAAATGGGAGATGAAATTCCACTCGAAGTGGAATTGACGTCATACTAAGTCATCCAGTACATTTGTCAAGTTTCGTGGTCGCATCGATTCTTCTACATCTATCTACATCTCCTGTATACTCCGCAAACCGCTGTGAAGTGCAAGTCAGAGGGTACGTCTCATTTAACCCTTAACTACTCTGGTGAAATACTCATACACTAATACTCTAGTGGGGTCTCGGGGTACCCCAATAAGAAAAACGAAACTGTAATTTAAGGAAATTTTATTTTGGATTGCACTTTTATCACTGAATATTATAAACATTTTTACATATTTGAGATATGATTACAAACAATTTTGGCACACTGAAAATCGGTGGTTGGGGCAAACATGTTTTGAGCATTTTTCACACACTATTTTGGTTTTCTTGTCCACATTTCTTGCGCACATGTAGCATCTTGCTTTCTTAATGGGTTCCGGCTCAGAAGATGTTGAGGTAAGTACCACCAAGTTTAACAACGTCTCTCAGTTCACGAGAAAGGGGTCGGACATCTCGACGTTGTATATGGGGCTTTACTAAATCTATTCCAAGCTTTTGTAGCAATTCTCTTCTTTTTAAATCATTTGTTTCATCAAGTTGTTTAGTGCACTGAAGCAAGACGGCAGCATTGACTCCTACTATGTTTAGAATGGCATAAAATACAGACATTGGCCATCTGTGTGTTCGCCGTGATAACAAATAGTTGGTGCACATTTGGTCCAGTGCGTCCAGTCCTCCTTTTGTGGCATTGTAGTCAATGATCATTTCAGGTTTTTTCTGTTGAGTACTAATTTTCTGATCGTGATGCATAGATGAAAGCAACACAACAGCTCGACCTTTCCGAGGAACATAAGAACAAATTGTGTTTCCTTAGTTATGCCCAAATAATGCAGATTCTACCGGGCGCTTTCTGTTTGGTTTGAACTCTTCCGGGATCTGCGGTTTATTTTGCTTTAGAGCTCCTAAGACAGTCAACTTTTTGGCTTCTAGTTGATCACAGAGTTCAAGTGACATGAACTAATTGTCTACTGTCACATGTCTATTGCTTTCCTCAATTGGTGTTATTAATTTCAAAACATCCTGTGTTGGGATTGATAATGTACTTTTATTTGTCCCGTTTCCTGTGTAAACAAATGCACTGCATAAATAGAATGTTCGTGAGTCACAAAGGCACATAACTTTGAGGCCGTGTTTGGCTGGCTTCTTGGGCATATACATGCGAAATTTGTACCTACCACGAAAAGGTACTAACATTTCATCGATTGTCACGTGCGCTCCTGAAGTATAATACTTTTGACATTTGTCTATAAAGAGTTCCCACACTTCTCTAATAGCTGTAAGTCTGTCATCAGCCTGCCTAGCATCTCTTGTAGCAGCACAATCGAATCGCAAACAAAACAAAATGAATAAAAATCTCTGAACGCTCATAGTGGCTCGAAACACATCACGACCAGTTCCATCATTATCAAAAAGTCCAACAACATTTTCGTGATTGGATTTCATTATTCCAGATAAATAAAGTAGACCCAGAAATGCTCTCAGTTCTATTATATCTAACAGCTTTATGAACGCTGGCTTAGGAGCTCTGTATTTGTTTGACATATAATGTATATTGACATTTGTATTGGTGAGTATTAGTTGCAATAAATCTTCACTAATTAACAGTTCCCAAGCAGATAATATGTCAGTTGAATCAATCGTTTTTGCTTCACATTTACCACCTGGAAGATGGCTAACTATATTGTGAGCACGGGTAGGAGTTGTAGGAGGAGCTTCTTTTGACCACTTGTAGCACTGCTTGTTTCCAAAAAAATATTTGTCAGCGGAAGGTCTAATACACGCCTCTTCAACTGATTCTTCACAACTACTTTCTGATGTAGCTTCAGAGGTGGAATCATGATCACTTAGTATAAATTCATCCTCATCTGCTGTGGTTTCCTCATCAGATTACAAAAACGCAGGATCATTCACTATTCTTTCCATCTCGTCATCTGTTAATGACTTCGATGATGCCATTCTGAAAAATAATGCATTCATACTCAAATAACCCTAACAATTAACGTTATCATGGAAAGTGTGCTGTTTTCGAAGTACTCTAAGATTTCAGTCATGTAAAACACTAACTGAGATAGTCAAAAACAACTTACATTAATACTCTGGAGGGGTATTCTGAGACCTCTTTTTCTTTATCTCACACAATAATACTGGAAACACCGCATTCAACACTCCACGTTAAAAGCAGGATTATCAAGGGTGCCATCTGTTGTTCCGTTGCGATCTATGTATTGTATTCTATCGTCCGGGGTTCGCCGGGACCCCACTAGAGCAGTTAAGGGTTAACACGTTTACATGTGGCTCCACAAACCGGCTCAATACTGCTTTTGGGTGGTTCGTGTAAACACTTTAGAATCGATTCTGAAAATCCTCTTCTTGTCTTCGATTTTCCACTTCCATAATCCATTTTCGCTCCCATGTAAACGCAATCGGTTTTGAAACGTGCTTGAGCTGTCATGTTTCGTCTTGTTTCCAAAAAATACGGCTAACATTGATGGAGTGGCTTCTTGTATAATGAAGGATAAGTAGAAATATCACACAGAAGCCGTTTACACCTCATGTAACTGAAGAGAAACAATGACCATGCTGTAACTCTTCAGGCTTTCCCGGTGATCTAAAGACATCTTGGGTTGTCGGGTGTTCTGCCGGATATCAACGTCGTACTTGCACGATATTTTGGTCACGTAGCTCGTAACCTTCATCAGGTGCGACCTGAGACTGCTCCTCGAGTGGACCTGGTACAGTATTTGTGCCTATGGCCTTCCCCCTCCACCAATGGCTGCAGGCGCTTCCTCTGTGGTCCGCGCCCATTCCCTGCGACCTGCTTGAGCATTACTGCTCCGTTTTCTGTCCGCTGCGGTTCTAGGTGTTCCCTCTGCGGTCCGCGCCCACCAAACCCGCTCCTGGGGTTTCATCTACGGTCTAGGGTACCAAGCGTTCCCCCTGCGGTCCGCGCCCGCTCACCACGACCTGTTGGAGCGTTGCCGCTCCGCTTTTCGTCCGCTGCGGCTCTGGATGTTCCCTCTGCGGTCCGCGCCCACCAGTCCCACTTCTGGGTGTTCCATCTTCGGTCGGGTGCGCTGGCAGCCCGTCAGGGGCTCGTTTTCCATCTCCATGTCTCTGGTTCTTCTGTTTGTCTAGTGTTGCAGCTGGCCCCGTTGCTCCTTTAACAATTCCAGAGCTGGATACCAGGCTCTGCTTAGCTGGTACCCTGTGTCACGGTTCATAAGATCGTCAGCCATTTTAATTTCTATCGATTCTCTTATAACACTGTCCCAAAATCTGGGTGTTTGTGCTAGAATCTTGGTATCCTCATACTTCAAGGCATGATCTAGTTCTAGACAGTGTTCAGCAATGGCTGACTTAGTCACGTGTCTTAATCTAGTGTGCCTCTGATGTTCTTTGCACCTGATCTCCACAGTTCTTGTCGTCTGGCCAATGTAGGATATGCCACATTGACAAGGTATATTGTAAATCCCTGGTTTTCGTAACCCCAGGTCGTCTTTGACACTCCCCAGCAGTCCCCCGATCTTGTTGGATGGACAGAAAACACACTTGATATTGTGTTTACGGAGGATCCTACTGATTCTGGCAGAAACAGAGCCAGCATAGGGCAAATATGCCACCATCTTTGCTTCATCTTGGTCTTCTTCAGGAACCTGTGGTATAGTGGCTGGTTGGAGTGCCCTCTCAGTTTGTCTGTCCGTGTATCCATTCTTGGAGAAAACTATTTTGAGATGTTCTATCTCTATAGGTAGATTCTCTTGGTCTGACAGGGCCCGTGCTCTGTGGACCAAAGTCTTCAGAACCCCATTCTTCTGAGCAGGGTGGTGACAGCTGGTGGCCTGCAGATATAAATCAGTGTGTGTTGGTTTTCGGTACACACTGTGGCCAATTGATCCATCTGCTTTCCTCTGGACTAGTACATCCAGAAATGTCAGCTGGCCATTCTTCTCCAGTTCCATGGTGAACTCGATATTAGGGTGGCATGAGTTAAGATGTTCAAGAAACTCATTGAGCCTGTCCATCCAATGTGGCCAGATCATGAAGGTGTCATCCACATACCTAAAGAAACATGTGGGTTTAAATGTGGCTGTCTCCAATGCCCTCTCCTCAAAACTCTCCATAAACATGTTGGCAACCACAGGGGACAGTGGGCTGCCCATAGCTACACCTTCAGTTTGCTCGTAATATTGGTTTCTGTACAGGAAATACGTGGATGTCAGTGTATGACTGAACAGGTCCAACAGAGCACCGTCAAATTTCTCTGCAATCAGTTCTAGTGAGTCCTTCAGTGGGACCCTGGTGAACAGCGATACCACATCAAAACTAGCCATGATGTCCGAATCTGTGCTGTGCAGTTGCTTGAGGCATTGCAAGAAATCTTCTGAGTTGCGGATGTGGTGAATACATTTCCCCACATATGGAGACAGGAGGCCTTTCAAGTACTTGGCTGTTGTGTACGTAGGTGCCCCAATATTACTGACAATTGGGCGTAGGGGCACGCCCTCTCTGTGTATTTTAGGCAGACCATACAGTCTAGGTGGCACTGGCGCCTTTTCCCGTAGTTGTCTGATGATCTTATCGGGCATCCCTGTTTCCTTCAAGAGAGCACTAGTCTTCTTGGCCAACTTGACCGTGGGGTCACTCTCCAGAATTCTGTATGCAGGGTCCTCCAGAAGTTGGCGTACTTTCTCATCATAATCCACCCATTGCAAGATGACAGTGGATGGACGTCTGTCCATCCAACAAGATCGGGGGACTGCTGGGGAGTGTCAAAGACGACCTGGGATTACGAAAACCAGGGATTTACAATATACCTTGTCAATGTGGCATATCCTACATTGGCCAGACGACAAGAACTGTGGAGATCAGGTGCAAAGAACATCAGAGGCACACTAGATTAAGACACGTGACTAAGTCAGCCATTGCTGAACACTGTCTAGAACTAGATCATGCCTTGAAGTATGAGGATACCAAGATTCTAGCACAAACACCCAGATTTTGGGACAGTGTTATAAGAGAATCGATAGAAATTAAAATGGCTGACGATCTTATGAACCGTGACACAGGGTACCAGCTAAGCAGAGCCTGGTATCCAGCTCTGGAATTGTTAAAGGAGCAACGGGGCCAGCTGCAACACTAGACAAACAGAAGAACCAGAGACATGGAGATGGAAAACGAGCCCCTGACGGGCTGCCAGCGCACCAGACCGAAGATGGAACACCCAGAAGTGGGACTGGTGGGCGCGGACCGCAGAGGGAACATCCAGAGCCGCAGCGGACGAAAAACGGAGCGGCAACGCTCCAACAGGTCGTGGTGAGCGGGCGCGGACAGCAGGGGGAACGCTTGGTACCCCAGACCGTTGATGAAACCCCCAGGAGCGGGTTTGGTGGGCGCGGACCGCAGAGGGAAAACCTAGAACCGCAGTGAACGGAAAACGGAGCAGCAACGCTCCAGCATGTCGCAGGGAATGGGCGCGGACCACAGAGGAAGCGCCTGCAGCCATTGGTGGAGGGGGAAGGCCATAGGCATAAATACTGGACCAGGTCCACTTGAGGTGCAGTCTCAGGTCGCACCTGATGAAGGTTACGAGCTACATGACCGAAATATCGTGCAAGTACGACGTTGATATCCGGCAGAACACCCGACAACCCAAGATGTCAATGACCATGCTGATTAAATCATTTATTTATTTTCGTGTTCCATAGATCCTTGATGCGAATACACCGCTAGGATGTAGGACGTGTCAGATTATTACAATAATAACCATATATAAATGGTCATGAAGTTTACAAACGAAATGACATGTGAACAGATACAGGAGATTCAAGTGTTTAAACAACAGAGATGATAGTAGTAATAATTATTACACAAACAAATTATCAGTCTTAAATACTAATACATATAAAAAGCATTCTGGCATCAAATGATATGCCAGTGCTACATAGTCAATTCTTATAGGAATGCTTAAAATTAAACACATTTTACTAGTTGTTACATACTGTCAGAAAATTGCTGTAAAAAATAGAAAGAACTATTCAAAAGATAAATTTTCAGTTGATTTTTGAACTTAGTCATATCCCCAATGACTGATTCAACACGAAATGGAAGTTTATTGTATACTTTATGATTGAATAATACACTCCTTTCTGTACCACGCTGAGATTTTTTTGTCTTTGTGAAGGTCTTGTTTACTTCTTGAATCATGATCAAGATACTCACTGTGTGTTTTGTAAATTGTATGATTATTGTTCACAAAGATCATTAGTGAAAAAAGTACTGAGATGGCATGATGAGGATCCCAAGCTGTTTGAATAAATTTCTACAAGAGCATCTGGGGTGCTCTCTAGCCATAATTCTGATGACTTTTCTGTGCAATACAGACTTTATTTGGCTCGTGACTGGTACCTCAAACTATGATGCCATATGTCATAAATGAATGGAACTATCCGATGTATGCAGATTTAATTGTTTACAAGCTACAAACAGATGAGACTGAGCGAATGGCAAATGCTGCAGAATTCAGTCTTTTACATAGGTTGTTGATGTGAACTGACTAGTTTAGATGGTTGTTTATGTGTAATCCCATGAATTTAGAAGACACAGCTCTCAATATTTCTTTGTCACCGCATCTTATTTCAATATATTCCTGTTTTTATTTTCTGGTTGAAACTGAATGAGTTGAGCCTTATGTGTCAGACCATTTGAAGTGAACCAATCCAGAGCTCCTTTGAATACATTGGTCACAGTGTTCTTTATACTGCAGTTGGGTGTTTATCAATGATAATGCATATGTCATCAGAACAGGGTGAAATGTAGTAGTAGTAGCTTTATTCATCCATAGATATCTTTTTTACAAGGATATAGGCCGTGTCAAAGTATTTACAAGTTTAGACCAATTTAAAATAAGCTAATTCATGTACACATATATTTACAGGCTTCTAGTTAGAGACAGTCATGAGATTTACTCCTGGTATACAATACTTTTTTTTCAAATAACTTATTAAATAATGTAATATCCACACTGTTCACTCAATCTCACTATCAGTCACTGCACACACTATACACACATTATTTCATAACACTTCACACATACACACACACACACACACACACACACACACACACACACACACACAAAAGGAAAGGAAGGGGAAGGAACTAATGATAGCAGCTGCCTTGCGACATTGTAGGGAGTCAGCAGTAGCGAGTGAAAATGTGTGCCAGTGGGGTCTCGAAACCAGGATCTCCTGCTTACTAAGCAGTTGCGTTAACCACTGCGCCACCCAGACAGCTTTTTGTGTCATACAGCGTGGCAGATCATTGATAAAGATGAGAAAAAGTAAGGGACCAAGCACCGAACCCTGTGGCACTTCACGTTTTACTGTACCCCGGTCAGAGCAGGTAGGTGCCATCGTAGAACTGTTCAATACAACCTTCTGCCTTATGTCTTCTAGATATGACTCGAGCCACATCTTTACTTCACCAGTGAATCCATAGTGCTCATTCTTTGTAAGTAGAATTTTGTGAGCTACACAGTCGATTGCTTTAGACAGTTCACAGAAGATTCCAACTCATGACATTTTTTTGTTTATTGATTCAACGTGTTGGTTGACAAATGAGAAATGGCGTGTTCAGTTGAAGTACCCTTTTGGAATCCAAACTGATTTTTATTAACGATTTTATTTTTCTTAAGATGATCCAGGATTTCCTTGAACATTACTTTCCCTAGAATTTCAAAGTGACTTGTTAACAATGAAATTGACCAGTAGTTGGAAATGTCAGCTTCATCACCTTTTTTAAACAGTGGTTTCAGAATTATATATATGATACTATTAGAGACAGTGCCTTGATTTATGGACTCATTAAAGATGTGACAGAGAACTCCAAGAATAAATCTGCAGCAGTGCTTCAATACTTTGATAGATATACTACCCATACCCATGGAATTTTTATTTTTCATTTGCCTTATTACCTCTGTAATCTCTTCAGTTGTTATTATGGCACATGTATCTGACTAATTGTGTTTCCACTGCTTTTTGTAGAAGACTCATGGCTTCAACAATAAACCCTTTACAACCATTTTGATCTGCTACTGTCAAAAATGTTGAAGATATTGGTAACTACTTCACATTCATCTACCATGCTTACATTATGATGCAGTTCGATACTGTCTGTATCTTCTTTAATTTTCCTATCTCCCTTCTGACCGCCTTCCAAGTAATTTTTATTTTATTATTTGAATTGTTGACTTAAGATTTAATAAACATGCTCTTGGATTTTTAATGAAACTCTTCAGGATGGTACAGTACAATTTGTAGTGCTCCCTATTCTGAGGTTTGTTGGAATTTCTGAGTGAGACATAAAGCATTCTCGTTGTTTTACAAGATGTTTAGATTCTCTTAGCGAGACACTGTATGCTGTAATCAGATTAGTGTTTTTCTAAATTCTCTTGGGAAATACAGCTTCAAAAACGGTAACGAATTCATTCAGAAATATGTTAAATGTGTCACTGACATTTTTAGCCTGATATAATGTGCCCCAATCCAACTGCTGCAAATGTCTATTCAATGTTTCCAGACTCTCTCTATTGATTAGTTTGAAAGCTCTGTTGGCAAAACGGTTCATGTTAACTGGGTTTAAATCATGCATTTTTAACAGCTACCTATAATGGTTGGAAAGGCCATTTAAGGTTTGTGTTACAGATATGTTATCAATTCTGTTATTGTCTACAGTTCTTGGTCACCCTTGTGGGAAAGTCAGCAATAGCCCTCAGATTAAAGGGGCTTATTACATTCTCAAAGTCTGTTCCATCATTATTACAGGTAAGGAGGTTTACCTTAAAATCGTCAAGCATTATTATTTCTCTGCTTTTTGGGTACAGGCAAGTTAAAAGTGATTTGACTTGCTTGAGTAATATACTACGCATTCCTGTGGGTGCTCTGTAAACAGTGGCAACATAAACAGGCAGAGTATTGACATGGGGTTGAATACAACAAAGCCTCAAAATGTGATCAACACAATTTAATTCACGCCTACAGACTTGTAAATTATATTATTTTTAACATACATTATTACTCCACCTTTATCCATTGTGTTTCTAATATAATAAGCTGCTATGCTGTACTTACATAGTTGCACCATTTCATTTCTTTCTGTCAAATGATGTTCAGTAAAACACAAGATATGGGGATTGTTTATTGCATCAGTGTCATTAATGCAAACAGACGACTGGTCCAGTTTCTTTATTATACACATTATATTCCGATGAAAAATAAAAAATTTGTCATTTTATAAACTCTTTGTTCTGATGTCATTGTTTTGTTGTAAATTGAAATTAGAGATTAAAGGCAGTGTACCTGCAGACTGTTGGCAAAGTTAGTGGATTGATTTTGGAGGAGGAGACCAAACAGAAAGTCCATCGGTTCCATAGAATTAGGGAAGGATAGGGCAGGAAGTTGGCCATGTCCTTTAAGGGAACCATCCCAGCGTTTGCCTGAAGTGATTTAGGGCAATAACAGAAAATCTAAATCAGGATGATCACATGCACGTTTGAACCATTGTCCTCCCGAATGCGAGTCCAGTGTACTCTTAAGGTAGTCCTTGAACTGAGGCTGGGTTCCAAAAGTCCTGTAGAGTTGTGCCTTTCCTGGTTCTTGAGCTTCTTCTGCTTGCCGGTGTTACTGCTGATGATGGTGGAAACACATCACGTGGAGCAGGGCCTTGCACTGCTGTAGATTGTGCAGGGAATAAGACTGATGATGCGTCTTGAGCCACTGAGGTAAGGTCAACAACAGATCAGATTTCTACCACTGCTGTTGGCGAATGCAGGGGGAGAGCAGTTGCAGGTTTGATAGCTACGTTTTGAGATTCCACTATTGCTGCACCTGAAGTTTGGGGTTGTATTCCTGCAGAGTAATCTGTTCTTTGCACAGGTATGGTTGGATCATCAATACTTGTCACTGCTGGTAGGGGAAACGGGATGTTGTTTATTTTACTTGTTGATAGAACAGCTTTCATTATTTCAGCACACGTTCCATTTTTACTCCCGCTATTTCGGTGCAAACCTTGTTTTGTAAAGTGCTCTCTCACAGAGCTGTCAACTAGTATGAAAGTTACATTGGGATATGATTTACAAATTTTTCGTAGTCTCCCATTAGTGTTCGTGATTTCAATGTTAACGCATGACGTTTCTATTAAACCATACCTCCATGAAAGAGCAAGAACAAAAATTGTAACTTGTGGATTATTTCGAAGTTCGTTTGCCAAATTCCTCAATGCCCACCTACTTTCATTACAGTAAATGTCGTTTTCGCCTCCTATCACAATACACTTGCTTCTAGAGTGTAAGGAGCTTTAACAGTTTTTTTGGAGTTTCAGATAAAGGCGCTCCTGGTTTAACAGTGTCAGTTACATCAAATCTTTGCTGAGCATTACATAAAATTTCGGCGATTCCTTTTCAATGGCTCTCTGCCATTACGTATATTTTGCTATTTTTCTTCGCTATCTACATCTACATCTACATTCATACTCCGCAAGCCACCTCACGGTGTGTGGCTGAGGGTACTTTGAGTACCTCTATCGGTTCCCCTTCTATTCCAGTCTCGTATTGTTCGTGGAAAGAAGGATTGTCGGTAGGCCTCTGTGTGGGCTCTAATCTCTCTGATTTTATCCTCATGGTCCCTTCGCGAGATATACGCAGGAGGGAGCAATATACTGCTTGACTCTTCGGTGAAGGTATGTTCTCGAAACTCCAACAAAAGCCCATACCGAGCTACTGAGCGTCTCTCCTGCAGAGTCTTCCTCTGGAGTTTATCTATCATCTCCGTAACGCTTTCGCGATTACTAAATGATCCTGTAACGAAGCGCGCTGCTCTCCGTTGGATCTTCTCTAACTCTTCTATCAACCCTATCTGGTACGGATCCCACACTGCTGAGCAGTATTCAAGCAGCGGGCGAACAAGCGTACTGTAACCTACTTCCTTCGTTTTCTGATTGCATTTCCTTAGGATTCTTCCAATGAATCTCAGTCTGGCATCTGCTTTACCGACGATCAACTTTACATGATCATTCCATTTTAAATCACTCTTAATGCGCACTCCCAAATAATTTATGGCATTAACTGCTTCCAGTTGTTGACCTGCTATATTGTAGCTAAATGATAAGGGATCTTTCTTTCTATGCATTCGCAGCACATTACACTTGTCTACATTGAGATTCAATTGCCATTCCCTGCACCATGCCTCGATTCGCTGCAGATCCTTCTGCATTTCAGTACAATTTTCCATTGTTACAACTTCTCGATATACCACAGCATCATCCGCAAAAAGCCTCAGTGAGCTTTCGATGTTATCCACAAGGTCATTTATGTATATTGTGAATAGCAACGATCCTACGACACTCCCCTGCGGCACACCTGAAATCACTCTGACTTCGGAAGACTTCTCTGCATTGAGAATGACATGCTGCGTTCTGTTATCTAGGAACTCTTCAATCCAATCACACAATTGGTCTGATAGTACATATGCTCCTACTTTGTTCATTAAACGACTGTGGGGCACTGTATCGAACACTTTGCGAAAGTCAAGAAACACGGCATCTACCTGTGAACCCGTGTCTATGGCCCTCTGAGTCTCGTGGACGAATAGCGCGAGCTGGGTTTCACACGACCGTCTTTTTTGAAACCCATGCTCATTCTTACAGAGTAGATTTCTAGTCTCCAGAAAAGTCATTATACTCGAACATAATATGTGTTCCAAAATTCTACAACTGATCGACGTTAGAGATATAGGTCTATTGTTCTGCACATCTGTTCGACGACCCTTCTTGAAAACGTGGATGACCTGTGCCCTTTTCCAATCCTTTGGAACGCTACGATCTTCTAGAGACCTACGGTACACCGCTGCAAAAAGGGGGGCAAGTTCCTTCGCGTACTCGGTGTAAAATCGAACTGGTATCCCATCAGGTCCAGCGGCCTCTCCTCTTTTGAGCGAGTTTAATTGTTTCTCTATCCCTCTGTCGTCTACTTCGATATCTACCATTTTGTCGTCTGTGCGACAATCTAGAGAAGGAACTACAGTGCAGTCTTCCTCTGTGAAACAGCTTTGGAAAAAGACATTTAGTATTTCGGCCTTTAGTTTGTCATCCTCTGTTTCAGTACCATTTTGGTCACAGAGTGTCTGGACATTTTGTTTTGATCCACCTACAGCTTTGACATAAGACCAAAATTTCTTAGGATTTTCTGCCAAGTCAGTACATAGAACTTTACTTTCGAATTCATTGAACGCCTCTCGCATAGCCCTCCTCACACTACATTTCGCTTCGCGTAATTTTTGTTTGTCTGCAAGGCTTTGGCTATGTTTATGTTTGCTGTGAAGTTCCCTTTGCTTCCGCAGCAGTTTTCTAACTCGGTTGTTGTACCACGGTGGCTCTTTTCCATGTCTTACGACTTTGCTTGGCACATACTCATCTAACGCATATTGTACGATGGTTTTGAACTTTGTCCACTGATCCTCAACACTATCTGTACTTGAGACAAAACTTTTGTGTTGAGCCGTCAGGTACTCTGAAATCTGCTTTTTGTCACTTTTGCTAAACAGAAAAATCTTCCTACCTTTTTGAATATTTCTATTTACGGCTGAAATCATCGATGCAGTAACCGCTTTATGATCGCTGATTCCCTGTTCTGCGTTAACTGTTTCAAATAGTTCGGGTCTGTTTGTCACCAGATGGTCTAATATGTTATCGCCACGAGTCGATTATCTGTTTAACTGCTCAAGGTGGTTTTCAGATAAAGCACTCAAAAAAATTTCACTGGATTCTTTGTCCCTGCCACCCGCTATGAACGTTTGAGTCTCCCAGTCTATATCCGGCAAATTAAAATCCCCACCCAGAACTATAACATGGTGGGGAAATCTACTCGAAATATTTTCCAAATTATCCTTCAGGTGTTCAGCCACAATAGCTGCTGAGCCAGGGGGCCTATAGAGACATCCAATTACCATGTCTGAGTCTGCTTTAACCGTGACCTTCACCCAAATTATTTCACATTTCGGATCTAAGTCAATTTCCTTTGATACTATTGCACTTCTTATCGCTATAAACACGCCTCCCCCTTCACTGTCCAGCCTGTCTCTGCGGTATACATTCCAATCTGAGTTTAGGATTTCATTACTGTTTACGTCTGGTTCCAGGAAACTTTCTGTCCCTAGTACTATGTGGGCATTGTGACCGTTAATTAATGAGAGCAGTTCTGGGACCTTTCTATAGACGCCCCTGTAGTTTACTATTAGCACATTAATATTGATATTCCCTGTTGCATTTTGCCTACTCCTACCTTGCCGCGTCTCAGCAGGCGTCTTGTCAGGCCTAGGGAGGGAATCCTCTAACCTAAAAAACCCCCATGTGCATTCCACACGTTCTCCACTACCCTTGTAGGCGCTTCCTGCGTGTAGTGCACGCCTAACCTATTCAGGGGGACCCTATATTTCTCCACCCGATAGCGGAGGTCGAGAAATTTGCACCCCAGATCTCCGCAGAATCGTCTGAGCCTCTGGTTTAAGCCTTCTACTCGGCTCCAAACCAGAGGACCGCGATCGGTTCTGGGAACGATACTACAAATAGTTAGCTCAGATTCCACCCCGCCTTCACCAACTCCGCCAACCGCCTGTACGAACTGAGGATGACCTCTGAACCCAGACGGCAGGAGTCATTGGTGCCGACATGAGCAAAAATTTGTAGTCGGGTGCACCCAGCGCTCTCTGTCGCCGCCAGTAGGGCCTCCTCCACATCTCGGATGAGACCTCCCGGCAAGCAGACAGAGTGAACACTGGCCTTCTTCCCCGACCTTTCCGCTATTTCCCTAAGGGGCTCCATCACCCGCTATGTGGGTATATGCACGATTTACCTTATGTACGTTTTTGTTAACAGTATCTTTCACATCCATTTCATTATTACGTGCAATGGATCTTATGCACAGCTTAGCACCGCCACTGTTTTTTTTCTGATGCTAAATTTATACGATGTTTCAACATTCTGTCAAAACGGTGGTTTTGAATTTCATTTCCACTTACCGGTATTGGTTGAGTCTCTTCACTCACGGGAAGAGCTTGAAATGTGTTTTTAAGCACTAGATGTTCAATTTTTCACTTTCTGGCTATTTTTTTGTTCTCAGACTTTCGTTTTTATATGGTTATTTAGTCCACTCATTTGAATTTTTAAGCGGAAAAAAGTGGGCGTTTGTTTGCCTAACTGCTCACTCATTTCTTTCCGAAATTCAGAGATATCATTATTCAGTGCACTAATGATTAACTGAAGGCTAGAAATATGCTCTTTTAAGTTCACAGTTTCGGTCGTACAATTCGCACACACATTACTTTTACCGTCATTTTCGGTTCAATTGATCCATAGTGGGAAGATTCTCCAAGCTGTAGAACATACCAGAAATGAAGAATGCACAATAACTGTTTACAAAAAAAGGAATTATACTGATGTATTTTCCACAAAACCCATGTGAAATGGTCCTTTGGGTGTTGATTAGGTCAGAACATATTTTTATTCCAAAGATAATACCATTTGTCACAAAACGTGTAAATGTTCAGTACACTGAAGTTTCTTAGATAATTCTTAGCCAATTGTAGTGACGTGCCATGAGGCAAAAAAATCATTTCACTATATTTACAACGTCAGAATTACTGCAATGAATTTGAAAAGAAATCGGATTCTGCTAATACTAATATTATTCGATATTATTAGTAACATATATGCATCAGCTGGTTCTGCTAAGAAATTCTACAATGGAGGAGCGGAAATTGGCCACCAATAAATCCTTTAAGATTCTCTAAAATTGAAAATTATTCGTAGTTGACTTTTTATAGGTGCTGGAAAACTACTGAAAACGTGTGTTCCTGAATAATGGGCACCTTTCTGGAAAGAAGTAATCGACCATTAATTCTTTTGCGAAAATTATTCTTATTTTAATATCGATTCCATGAAGTGAGCTGTTAGTTTGAAACAAAGGTATATTTTTAATGATGAGTCCCATTGAGGAATAAATACAGGGCTATTACAAATGATTGAAGCGATTTCATAAATTCACTGTAGCTCCATTCATTGACATATGGTCACGACACACTACAGATACGTAGAAAAACTCATAAAGTTTTGTTCGGCTGAAGCCGCACTTCAGGTTTCTGCCGCCAGAGCGCTCGAGAGCGCAGTGAGACAAAATGGTGACAGGAGCCGAGAAAGCGTATGTCGTGCTTGAAATGCACTCACATCAGTCAGTCATAACAGTGCAACGACACTTCAGGACGAAGTTCAACAAAGATCCGCCAACTGCTAACTCCATTCGGCGGTGGTATGCGCAGTTTAAAGCTTCTGGATACCTCTGTAAGGGGAAACCAACGGGTCGGCCTGCAGTGAGCGAAGAAACGGTTGAACGCGTGCGGGCAAGTTTCACGCGTAGCCCGCGGAAGTCGACGAATAAAGCAAGCAGGGAGCTGAACGTACCACAGCCGACGGTTTGGAAAATCTTACGGAAAAGGCTAAAGCAGAAGCCTTACCGTTTATAATTGCTACAAGCCCTGACACCCGATGACAAAGTTAAACGCTTTGAATTTTCGGCGCGGTTGCAACAGCTTATGGAAGAGGATGCGTTCAGTGCGAAACTTGTTTTCAGTGATGAAGCAACATTTTTTCTTAATGGTGAAGTGAACAGACACAATGTGCGAATCTGGGCGGTAGAGAATCCTCACGCATTCGTGCAGCAAATTCGCAATTCACCAAAAGTTAACGTGTTTTGTGCAATCTCACGGTTTAAAGTTTACAACCCCTTTTTCTTCTGCGAAAAAAACGTTACAGGACACGTGAATCTGGACATGCTGGAAAGTTGGCTCATGCCACAACAGGAGACCGACAGCGCCGACTTCATCTTTCAACAGGATGGTGCTCCACCGCACTTCCATCATGATGTTTGGCATTTCTTAAACAGTAGATCGGAAAACTGATGGATCGGTCGTGGTGGAGATCATGATCAGCAATTCATGTCATGGCCTCCACGCTCTCCCGACTTAACCCTATGCAATTTCTTTCTGTGGGGTTTTGTGAAAGATTCAGTGTTTAAACCTCCTCTACCAAGAAACGTGCCAGAACTGCGAGCTCGCATCAACGATGCTTTCGAACTCATTGATGGGGACATGCTGCGCCGAGTGTGGGAGGAACTTGATTATCGGCTTGATGTCTGCCGAATCACTAAAGGGGCACATGTCGAACGTTTGTGAATGCCTAAAAAAACTTTTTGAGTTTTTGTATGTGTGTGCAAAGCATTGTGAAAATATCTCAAATAATAAAGTTATTGTAGAGTTGTGAAATCGCTTCAATCATTTGTAATAACCCTGTATATTGGGGATCAGTAGATAGTATCGCCAATTCCTTAAACAGGTACTTGCAGGACTTCTCGAGTTTGCATGACAAATATTTCAGATTGCACATTTTTGGACTTGGAACACTTCAGTTTGGACTGATGGGTTGCTGTTGACAGCAGAGAGTTTGTTGTATTGAGTTTTTTTTAGTGGCTTCAATTTCAGGTTTTGTGGTGTGAGGGTGCCAGATATTTATGTTCATCCTGTGTGTGGCCATGTTCCATGACATTATAAAATTGTATATTTGTTTTTGTTTTTTTTTTGTTTTGTTTTTGTTTTGTTGTTACAGTTTCGGTGTAACTTTTGGTTGCAAGAAAGAAAGGAGCAATAAGTTATTTTTACTCCAATTTACCGTGTTTTGCTCTGTAATTCTCTGCCAGACATAATTAAAGACATCAGCTAACCCAAAAAAATAATCCTGAATGACATTACAGAATGAAAGCAAACTAAGTATGCTATCTTTTTTTATATCCCCTATGTTTGACAACATTAGCATTGCAGATAGGGATCTGTTTAGGTCACGACCAGCCAAGGTGTGCCAAACTTCATGTGTGTGGCATGTGCGGGTTGAGTGCAGCCCAAGGCCCAACCTGTCTTTCAGCTTTACTCACTCTTTCTCGGAAGCACCCAGAACAGCATGGCATTTCAATTCGTATTACGGTGCGGCGTTTTTCGACTGACACAGCTCTCTGAGTTTGGCAGTATCGTCGTGTCAGCATATTTAAACCCTTCGTTGTTTGTTCATGGTTTGAAGGACGTGCTCGGGTCCAGTGGCTGTTTGCACAAAAAGAGGCAGTCTAACGATCCATTGTCACAGTCCATTAAAAGAATGAGAATAACAGAAGAGAGGGCTGAGAATTTCTCAGTTCGCTTAAGAAACGAGTACTACGTATTTGCTATGAAATGACAATCAAATACCATGCAGAAAGTATTTAAAGATTTAGTAGACAATGAAAGAGCAAAAAATTAAATAACCAACAGACGGATTCATTGCTCTGCATATCAAGAAACGTTTTGAGTTAAATCTGGGGGCATGGAGCACATGAAGAGATTGGTGGTACGAATAGTAAAATTTCTGAAGTCGCAAGGATTGCTACATTGCCAGTTGTAACAGTTTACAGTGGAGCTCAACAAAGAGTATGCAGGTTTCGTATATTACTGAAAGTATGTTGTTTAAGCCTGGAAAGACTTTTCGATTTAAAACTCGCTGTTGTTGAATTTATGAAGGAAAAAGAAATGCAGAATAGAAAATTAGAACAAGTGGAGTGGACTTCAGATGTCGCACTTGACGAGGACTTGACTGCACACTATCCACAGTAAGACATTTCAAGGTAACTTCTTTCTGATTTGATGCAGATGCATTGTAACGTACAGGGCTATAATGTGCATCAAACATCCTTACTTACTTAGTGCTATACTACTTTGGTTCTGTTTAACTGCACAAATAATACGCCTAATACCGTTTGCATCAATTTTGAATGATGATTTCTGTTAATAAAAACTTTTATTCTCAATAAGTGGTTTACAACCTACGGAAACGATAGTAAATTTATTTATGTTATACAATCAAATGACAAATTTATTAATTAAACACAGGATGAGCAATGTTACTAACCTAAGACATTACAACACCAATCAAATTAACTCCCTAAACTAACTATCCTACCATTGGGATAATGGAAACTGTATTCGTGTTCGCGCCCCTTTCCCTTACTTATGCTGGTTCATACAGGTCACGCAAGTCGTTGTTCTACTGAAGCTCCAGCTACACGGACACAGATTCAGGGAGCTCAAGCAAAGAGCTGTTGTTGTTGTTGTTGTGGTCTTCAGTCCTGAGGCTGGTTTGATGCAGCTCTCCATGCTACCCTATCCTGTGCAAGCTTCTTCATCTCCCAGTACTTACTGCAACCCACATTCTTCTGAATCTGCTTAGTGTATTCATCTCTTGGTCTCCCTCTACTATTTTTACCCTCCACGCTGTCCTCCAATTCTAAATTTGTGATCCCTTGATTAGTTATGTGATCCACCCATCTAGTCTTCAGCATTCTTCTGTAGCACCACGCTTCGAAAGCTTCTATTCTCTTCTTGTCCAAACTATTTATCGTCCATGTTTCACTTCCATACATGGCTACAAATTTCTCTTCTTCAGAAACGCTTTCCTTCCATTGCCAGTCTACATTTTATATCTTCTCTACTTCGACCATCATCAGTTATTTTGCTCCCCAAATAGCAAAACTCCTTTACTACTTTAAGTGTCTCATTTCCTAATCTAATTCCCGCAGCATCACCCGACTTAATTCGACTACATTCCATTATCCTCGTTTTGCTAGTGGAACACATACTCATTTACAATTACAGTGCCCTACTTTGCCAGCTGTTTGCGCTAATATCACCATAATTCAGTGCGAAGATTACGACGGTCGTCCCAGGCACCGGCATGATGTCGTCTTCCCCCTGTGAAAGCTCAACTTTATCTAAAAACGTGGACGTGATTTACGTCCGAAAACTCCTGACCATAAGTTGCTCAATTGCAGAAGTCCGTCACGAGTCGATACACAATCTACAGGATTAGTTGGTAGACTCAAGTGCGCGGCAG
The DNA here is from genome assembly GCF_021461395.2 of Schistocerca americana. Taxonomy (NCBI): domain Eukaryota; kingdom Metazoa; phylum Arthropoda; class Insecta; order Orthoptera; family Acrididae; genus Schistocerca; species Schistocerca americana. The sequence continues at coordinate 182,953,825 of NC_060123.1, forward strand.
CAAAGGAACACTTAATGTTCCATTCGAACGCCACAAATGATCACAAATCTGTTTTCTCTTCTCAGAGCAACAGATGATTATGCTTTTGTGGAGATGTATACACTAATTCTCAACAATTGGAAAGGGATCGCTGGTCGAAATGCCAGCAATATCTCCAAACCTATGTCTAGGCCTCCACTCGCCGACCAGATACTCCCTGTTTGCCCAGCACCACACCAGACACCAGAGTCCTTATCTCTTGTTGCTGCCAAACTTTCCAATTCCTCTCACATGATCCCTACGCATTTTCGGCCAATGAGGACACTGAAATTTCGCGCGGTTCTCCCACCTTTCATGGGCGCGCCGTATTTGTGTCCCGTTCCAACCGTTGTACTGCCGCAACGGCAAGAAGCAGTCTCTCTCCCTCTGTCTCGCATGTACGCTGTCTCTCTCTCTCTCTCTCTCTCTCTCTCTGTCTCTCTCTCTCTCCTTCCACTTGTGTGGTCTCAGGCTCCCCCGGTGGCTCCTGCGGTCACTGGTGCCACTCTGCCGCCAAAACATCCGCCGTGTGCGGCTCCGGCAAGCCGCTGGCCACCTCGCTTGTTCCACAGCTCAAAACAGTTCTTTCCTGTGTCCGTCCAAACCACCTTCCCAATGATAATAAGCACAGTTCTCAAAGTCTTACATACCAGTATGAACATTGGTATGTTGGTATTAGTATTCTTCCGTGTAATGGCTATACCTATCTGCGTGGTATTTCTCATTTATTTTCTGAATAAATCTCTTGTAAGGTGCTAAAATCTGCCCCTTACAGTATTTAAAAAAAAGTCGCGTTGTAGAAGAGACACTTTCTGGCAAATATAATACAGTTCCCTAAGCTCACTGTTATTAAAGAAAACACGACATTTGAAGAAACTCTTTGTGGTCCTAAAAGAATTACATCGACAGTTTCCTAAACGTTTTGAGGACACTTCCAATCTTCTACCTGTTTTCAAGCTGTTTTTGGGACCGTTTGTCGTTTCAGTTGAAAGCGCCTCTGTGCATGTACAGATGCAACTGTTTTATATCTAAGGTAATTCCCATTTTAAAGATGAATACCTGTAACGTTGCAACTGTCTAGGGCGTCTACATTGCTTTCCTCAGTAGCATTTCTACGTCTCCATAATGAAGGTGCAAAAATGTTAGAATATTCGATCAACATATGCTAGTGAAAGTCGTCTTCTCGATTATCTACATCTACATCCATACTCCGCAAGCCACCTGACGGTGTGTGGCGGAGGGTACCTTGAGTACCTCTATCGGCTCTCCTTTCTATTCCAGTCTCGTATTGTTCGTGGGAAGAAGGATTGTCGGTATGCCTCTGTGTGGGCTCTAATCTCTCTGATTTTATCCTCATGGTCTCTTCGCGAGGTATACGTAGGAGGGAGTAATATACTGCTTGACACCTCGGTGAAGGTATGTTCTCGAAACTTCAGCAAAAGCCCGTACCGAGCTACTGAGCGTCTCTCCTGCAGAGTCTTCCAGTGGGGTTTATCCGTCATCTCCGTAACGCTGTCGCGATTACTAAATGATCCTGTAACGAAGCGCGCTGCTCTCTGTTGGATCTTCTCTATCTCTTCTATCAACCCTATCTGGCACGGATCCCACACTGCTGAGCAGTTTCAAGCTTTAATTATGAAAATAAATAATGAACGATTACCATACGTTGGCAACCTGCGTGCCGAAAACTGTAAAATTGTCTGAGCCTGTTCATGTACTGACAGTTTGCATCAGAAAAAAACAGATTGTATTTAGCACGCCCAAAATAATTAAATAATACTGAAAATTTGTTTTGCTTTTGGTCTATGTTGTTGAGAAACGTGAAACGTAAAACCAAGTCGTATGCAGATGACTGCATTGCCATTTAAATACGCACATTCCTAGTTTCCTCCTCTTACCCCTCCTTGTGATCAGGGAGCATGGCGTAGCGGTGAAGGGAAAGTGCCAGGGAGGTTGAGCACTGTGACATTCATTCCAGAGTACAGCTCATGCGCCAGACTCGTGGCCTCCACTGGGTTAGGTCACAGTTCAACACTATCTACTTGTATCTACTTGTCGTCATATTTCAGGCATATGCTGGCAGAAACCACCTACAAATTCTAGCAGAAACCACTTATAAATTCTAAACAACATGTACTGTGTTTTTTCAAAGTTTAGTCAGAAAGAACTGGCTAGGGGCTATCTATGAAGGTAAATTAAAATTTCATAAACCATTCTTTCTGAGACTATACTTGATTTGCCATTTATTGAGTGCATGTCTCATCTGCAAACAAAACAAACTTAGCATCTGGTAATCTTATGGATGAAAAGTTGTTATACACAAAAAAAGTAAGGGACCTAGGGTGGAACCTCATGGGGCATGACTTACAATTTGTTCCTAGTTGGATGATGTATGATAGCTTGATACACGTCTCTTTCTTATTAACACCCTCTGCTTTCTGTCAGAGATACAGAACTTGAACCATTTCGCAGCGTTTACTGTTATACTATAATATCCCAATTTACTTAAAAGGATATTAAGACAGTAATGTGCGTGAAACATTACAGATTATATTGAAACTTAGTCATAATATAATTATTCATCCTATCTCAAAACGACATGATGTATAACATCTAATTAAAAAACAAAAGCAACAACTATATAGTACAGAAAATAAATGAGTCAAGAAACGCAAACGGAATAAGAATAGCTGTTATTTTGGAAATGGAAACGCTAGGTCGAAACAAATGTACCTTACAAGGCTTCCACTTAAACACAGAAGGCAAAAAACAGATATGTGAAAGACTGGCTTTTCTTATTAATAAGAACAAGGTAAAAATCGCAACTATTAACAGTAAGCCTTAAAAAACTAAAGACAGGGAAATAACAAAGGAGAAAGCAGAAGGTATGTGAAAGACAACGTCTAAAACAGTACAAATTACAATTTGGCACTACTCCTGCTCCCAGTCGGCCAGTTTGGCATCATAACCCCCCCCCCCCCCCCTTAAGTAAAAATCCACAATTAATACTGGGTAGGATTTAGGATTATTTGTGAGTGGGAGAGTAAGAACTCCAGTAAATTTTCATTCTTTATTACCTAATAACTTTTTGTTTTGTGTGACATAAAATTAAATATAGGAAACACAAAAGCAGTAACGACAAGAGACAAGCAACACTGTACAAATTCCTTTAATCCTTAGGTCCCAACAATTTTTTTCTCTCTAATCTTGATACAGGTTTACATGGAGTGCTTGCCTTTCTGCAAGAGAATCTGTTACCGCAGCAAACGTTTTGCTTCTTGAAATATCAAAGTAACGTCTAATAATGAAACAGCAGTTAATATGAATTGTACCCAAGAACGGTCTGGTTTCTCGATTTGATTACGTCTATTTTGTCGCTTTCTGCTAGATAAAACGAAATAGGCCTTTTTAATCTTGCAACAATTGTAACACACTGCAAATAAGCGAGACGTTTCGGCATAAATGGACATTTTTATCTACCTCATTTACATAAATAACACAACAGAATATAAATCACGAAGTATAAATATCAAACGCCTGTTAGGCCTACTACAAGCAAAAAGTTTCATGTTAGAAAATAGTTTAACATTTCATACATATGCTCCAGTTTCTCAAGCATGAGATCGAAAAGTAGTAGTAGTAGTAGTAGTACGAAGTTTTTGTTTAAATTTGGAATCATCATACTCTTCCATATAATGTTGCTGTTTCTTCTCCTTCCCAGTCATTACTAATTTTGTAACTATTCCTGTCACTGACAATACTTATTCTCTGGTTAACTTCCCTAACGCTGCCAGAATCACTAGTTCAGTTATCCCACCTTTATTCTCCAGTTAGACGTTATTACGTGTTTGTACAACGCGTTTTCCGTGCTGTTACGAGAACAGAATGAAACAGCTGCTAACTGGGGACTGTACAACTGACCCTTGTATTGGGTGCTGTGTGCGTGTATTGAACTGGCGACCTAGAAACGACAGAGCGGCTTCGTCCTGCCGTAGCCGTCCGTGCTTCACAACCCCACACAGCAGGGCACAGCAGTCCATCCACCTCACCGCAGCCTCACACTGAATCCCCCCTCCCCCGGGCCCCGGGAACGTCTCATATTGGACGTGTGTAACCCCAAATGTTTGCGTGGTAGAGTAATCATGGCGTTCGCGAATGTGGAGACAGTGTTTGCGCAGCAATCGCGATATAGTGTAACTGAGGCGGAATAAGTGAAACCAGCCCTCACTCGCCGACGCAGATGGAAAACCACCTTAAAAACCATCCGCAGACTGGCTGGCACCGGACCGCGACACTAACCTGCTGCCAAGAAGAAATTGTACAGAGCATTCAAACATCAAGCGCCGTGAGTACAGACAGCCGCCACGTCGCGTGCCACCATTACTTTGCCACTGCTCCACCCACTTCATACAGATATGTATCAGAGCATGGAACAGTTATTTTGTGTGAGTGATCTTAATAATAATCCAAGTGTTTTAAACTTGTGTTTAGAACCATAACTTTTATCCTGATTATGAATCAATGCAGGGTCCTCTCCTAAGTGTTTATAAAACCGACTTTCATGTTTCAAATGAACTAGTGATTTATCCATGTTTGTAAAATGTGTAAGGATCAGCAAAAGTTGAAGTTAGTTAGAATTTTGTTAAAGTCTTATCACTTTATTGCAAAGTATGGTTTTGCAAAAATTCAGTGCTAGACTGTGTAAATGTTACTGTCTAAAATACCTGCTCCACAGGTGATGAAAAAGGCACATAAGTTAAACTTATTTGAAACATAATTTAGCCTTGTTTACTATCATGAACGATTTATTTGAAGTTAATTTAGTTCAGTGTTGAGCAATTTGCCTTGAAAAGTAAAAACACAAACTACTTCAAGTGAATCTAAGAATTAACTTTAGTTGAATTAAATTTTGCTACTGAAATAATCACATAGAGCTTGAATAGTGATACTATACCACTTTATGGGTCCGCATTATATTCTTCTCATATTAGAAAGATAATTGGAATATTATTGCTACGAGGGAAATCTGATTTATTTTTTTAAATGGGAGTATAAACAGTGTAATTGTGATATTATTTTTTAAATTCTGATTGTTACATGTCAGTTAAGTTAGAAGCACCTCCATGACCAACTTTAGTTTGGTGCTTCCTGTAGTAACATCTCAGTATCGAGTCAAGTGATGATCATGAATGTAGCTGTAATGATTATGAGTTGGGTACAATTTTGCTTTCTATGATTACTGGTTTGTGAATTATTGGTAACTACAGCTAGCCACAGCTTAGACTGCCCTGTGTCCATTTGTATCCTGTGTGCTATTCAAAGGGAATCTTAATGAAAATCACTTCAACGACCAATAATCAATTTTCTTAAACATATATTTTCAAATAAACGTGCCTAATTGGGCTGGCGACTGTTCGATTTTTAATTCGTATTTGAATTTTACTACTCTCATTAACCCCAACGTTAAAGCCTTTTTAGTTGTTCTATTAATTGCACTATATTCAAAATTACAATCCGATACCTTCATTCACTAGGCAAACACATGGCAAAAATTTCCCAAAACCTCTCAGAGGATAACATTAGCTTGTGTCACGGCAGGTTAGTGTTATAGTGTGTAGCATGTGTGAGACTGACGATATACTATCAGACTTTTTGTAAAATATCATTCACACATTTCTGAAGACAGCAAGAGCGGGACAAGTGTGGGAATTAAGGCACAATCTGCTTAAAAGCGCATGCTGCCAAGTTGCTGATAAGAATAATATATAGAAAAATGGAAAAGAAAATTGAGGATCTATTGGATAACAATCAGTTTGGCCTTAGGAATGGTAAAGGCGCCAGAGAGGCAGTTATGACGTTGGGCTTGATAATGGAAGCAAGGCTTGTTCATTGGATATGTTGACCTAGAAAAGCGTTCGACAATGTCAAATGGTGCAAGATGTTTGAAATTCTGAGGAAAAATAGGGTAAGCTATAAAGAAAGATGGGTAATATACAACGTGTACAAGAGTCAAGAGGAGCAGTAAAACTGGACGAACAAGAACGAAGTACAAGGATGCAAGACAGGGATGCCGTCTTTCTGTCCTACTGTTTGGTCTATACATCTAAGAAGCGATGTTGGAAACAAAAATAATGGTCAAGGGCGGAATTAAAATTCCAAGTGAAAGGATATCAATGGTTAGTTTCGTAGATGCGTTGCTATCCTCAGTGAAAGTGAAGAACAGTTAAGAATATGCTGAATGGAATGAACAGTCTCATGACTACATCATATGAACTGAGGGTAAATCGAAGGAAGACGAAAGTAATGAGAAGTAACACAAATAAGAACAGCGAGAAACTTAACATCAGGACTAGTGATCATGAAGTAGATGAAGTTAAGGAATTCTGCTACCTAGGCAGCAAAATAAACAATGACAGACTAAGCAAGGTGGGCATAAAATGCAGACTAGCACTTACAGAAAGGGCATTCCAGGCCAAGAGAAGACTTCTAGTATCAAATATAGGCCTTCATTTGAGGAAGACACATCTGAGAATGTATATTTGGAGTACATCATCGTATGGTAGTGAAACATAGACTGTGGGAAAACCGGAACAGAAGAGAATCTAAATTTATGAGATGCGGTGCTACAGACTAATGTTGAAAACTGGGTGCATCAATGAGGTAAGGAATGAGGAGATGCTCTGCAGGAACGGCGAGGAATGAATATATCACAAACACTGACGGGACAGGGTGGTAGGACACCTAATAGACATCAGGGAATAACTTCCATGGTACTAGAGAGAGCTGTAAAGGATAATAACTGTAGAGGAAGACAGAGATTGGAATACACCCAACAAATAATTGAGGATGTAGGTTTGCAAGTGCTACTCTGAGATGAAGAGATTGGCATAGAGAAATTCATGATGGCTCACATCAAACCAGTCAGTTGACAGATGGCTCAGAAAACGTAAATCATGTTGTGAATTCTGTGGTTACTGCAGAAAATCTATTTGAAACCTCATCGGCGTAGGACGTTGCCTAGTTGTCCACTGACGCCCTTCACATGTGGCAGGTGCACTAACAGAACCTTCTCTTTTTTTATTTTTTTGCCCTTAGTCGCCTTTCTTGTAATGTTGTTGTTATAACCATTGATGGGAAATTTGAGGTATAACTCCCAGGCCAAGAGACTCATCACTAATGTTCCCATGCCTCCTAGTATTTATGGAGTACCTGAGCTACGTAAGGAGGGTTACACACTGAGGCCTATAGTGAACGGAATCGACTCACCTACCTATTATGCAGACATCTAGCATCTGAATTGCGCCGTCTTGTGGGACAAACAGACTTCTATCTCAAAGGTTCTTCCTGCTTTGTTCAACTGATGAAGGAAGAGCAACGGATACAGCCAACTGACATTATGGATAGTTTCAATATCAAGTCTCTCTTTACCAATACACCTACAGAAGAGACCAGTCAATCCTACAGGAACAGATCCCACCTGAGATTTGTGATTTGGTGCGCATATGCCCGTCACCAGTGCACTTCACCTGGCTGGGTAAATACGACGGTTTTTCAGAAAGTAATGCACCGCATTTTTTTCTGAGCCGTAAACAATGCTATGAATGCGAAACGTTACGTATGTATTATTTGAAGTCTCCTGAGTGAGCGCGCCAAGTTTCCGTCACTTCCGACAGATAGCGCAGCTGCAGGACAGTTTCAAAATTGCGTCTGTAGGTGATGTACATTACTAGCAACGTGCTGTCATTGAATTTTTCACTGCAGAGAAAGAAACTGAGGGCAATATTCACAAACCCTTGTGCAAAGTCTATGGAGCATGTGCTGTCGACAGACGTTCAGTTAGTTGCTGGGCACAGAGGGTGAGAGCATTAGATGGCGGTTCTGTGGAGCTCCACAATTTGCAGCGGTTGAGACCATCCATGGTCGTCACGCCTGTCACATCTGATCTAGCCCACTCGGACTTCCACTTGTTTGGGCCATTAAAGGATTCCATTCGTGGAGGAAATTTTAAGGACGATGAGGAGATGATTCACGCAGTGAAGCACAGGTTCCGCCACCAGGACAATGATTGGTACCTACAGGGTGTACTTGTTTTGCGCTGGAGGAAAACCATAGAATGGGATTGGGATTACGTGGAAAAATAGGGGATGTAGATAAAACACAATTTTTCGTGTGTGTAATTCTCATTAAATTCAATAAAGATCTGTTGAAGAAAAAAATTTGGGGCATTACTTTCTGGGCAGCCCTCATATTACAAGAAAGTAGATGGAGTGGCAATGGTCTCCACCCTTTCCCCAGTCGCTGAAGACAACTTCATGGAAGCTTTTGGACAAACGGCCGTAGCTTCTGTACCCCTATACTCCTGTTGCTGGCTACAGTATGTAGGCGACATATTAGTTGTCTGGCAACGATGGGGAGACAGAGCTGGGATGCTTCCTTCAGCATTTAAACAGTCTGCTTAAGAACATACAGTTCATCCTCGAAAGTGAAAACAACAAAATATTTTCATTTTTGACATTGAGGTATAGAGAACTGGTGATGTTACACTGGGATACAAAGTGTACCAGAAGCCAACCCACACAAATCGATACCTGTTCATGGGGAACTACCATCACCCAACTCAGAAGTATTCAGTTTTGCACACACTGACAGCCCATTCCTACTAGGCACTAACAATATCAAAGAACAATTGAGGGAAGTGCACCACACATTTCGCGCCAACGGTTATGGCAACAACATTACAAGAAAGGCGACCGAGCTCAACCGAAATGAAAGAGAAAAGAGGACAAGGAAGAGAAGTTTCTGCTAGTGCACTTACCATATGCGAAGTGTGTCAGTGAACTGCTGAGAGGTTTCAAATCGGTTTTCCGCAGCAGCTACAGGATCCACAACATGATAGATCCCACGAAGGGTGCAGTCAGTAAAGTAAACACTGCAAGAGCATATGAACTGCATTGTGAGTGTGGACCTACTTAACAGATGGGGACTGGAAGACCGGTTAGCACATGAGTAGCAGAACATGAACGTTATATGCGATTAGCACAGCGTTATAAATCGGCGGCAGCAGAGTACTATCTTATTCCAGGAAGCCCATGTGCTAGTGGGTGAGGCGTTGAGGTGCCAGCTCAAAATGTGTTGGAGCCACGCCTTATTGCCGAGAGTACCATGCAACAGCCAAATCCACATCCAGGGCAAAATTCCTTGCAAAGCGGCTTCCAATTGCCTCCCTTGGCACCGTCGATTTGTACCGTGCAACGGCTAGCCACTGATTGCGGGCGCTAAAGACTACACTGTTGAGCGCCCATAACACCATATCCATCCATCCACTGACTGCGTACTGTTCCCACCAAGTAGCCGCCCAGTTCGACCGCCAAAACCACCTTTTACATCGCGCCGAGCCACTTCCGTTGCGGAGGGACTTCCCCACAGCTTTTACGTTTTACAATGCAAGTGCCCTGAGCATGAACCAGCTTCCCATATACAATGTTTTCCTTCTAAATATACACATATTATAAAATTTCATTATTTTAAACATAATTTAGGTTTTTCCATATATACATTACAATACTTTAAATTTTCTGTGACAAATCAATGACCTTAATCAACAAAGAATACACACTTTGTAATTACAGATGCACAGTTACATAATATAAACCTACTTCTAATCGATATAAGTGTTACAACACCAATGTGAATAGTCATTTTGTCACCATTTCTCCCGACAATTTTGGAACTTCTGATGGAATGATATCTGTCCCTTCTGCCTTATTTAACAGCACATCTCCCAAAGCTCTTCTGAATTCTGATTCTAATACTTGATCCTATATCTCTTCTATATCGTTTCCTGTTTCTTCTTCTATCACGTTATCAGACAAGTTTTCCCCTCATAGAGGCCTACAATGTACTCTTTTCACCCATCTTCTCTCTCCTCTGCTGGCCGCTGGTGGTCGAGCAGTTCTAGGCGCTTCAGTCTGGAACCGGGCGACCGCTACGGTCGCAGGTTCGAATCCTGCCTCGGGCATGTATGTGTGTGATGTCCTTAGGTTAGTTAGGTTTAAGTAGTTCTAAGTTCTTGGGGACTGATGACCTGAGATGTTAAGTCCCATAACGCTCAGAGCCATTTGAACCATTTTTTTCCTCTCTCCTCTGAATGTAACTGTGGAGTTCCCATGGCACTCTTAATGGTACCGCCCTTGCTTTTAATTTGACCGAAGGTTGTTTTGACTTTTCTATATGCCTCTGAGTCAGTCCTTCCGACCATCACTACTTCTTTTTCGATTTCTTCATCTCTTTCATGGAGCCATTTCGCCTTCGCTTCCCTGCAGCTCTTATTTATTCCATTCCTGAGCGTCTTGTATTTCTACATCTACATCTACATCAATACTCTGCAAATCACATTTAAGTGCCTGGCAGAGGGTTCATCGAACCACATCACAATTCTCTATTATTCCAATCTTGAATAGTGCGCGGAAAGAATGAACACCTACATCTTTCCATATGAGCTCTGATTTCCCTCATTTTATCGTGGTTATCGTTCCTCCCTATGTAGGTCGGTGTCAACAAAACATTTTCGCATTCGGCGGAGAAAGTTGGTGATTGGAATTTCGTGAGAAGATTCCGTCGCAACGAAAAACGCCTTATGTCCAGCCCAAATTCTGTATCATTTCTGTGACACTCTCTCCCATATTTCGCGATAGTACAAAACGTGCTCCCTTTCTTTGAAGTTTATCGATGTACTCCGTCAGTCGTATCTGGTAAGGATTCCACACCGCGCAGCAGTAATCAAAAAGAGGACGAAAAAGCGTAGTCTAGACAGTCTCTACAGTGGGTCTGTTACATTTTCTAAGTGTCCTGCAAATAAAAAGCAGTCTTTGGTTAGCCTCCCCCACAACTTTTTCTATGTGTTCTTTCCAATTTAAGTTGTTCGTAAATGTCACACCTAGGTATTTAGATGAATCTAAAAAGATTAGACTGATTTATCGTGTAACCGAAGTTTAACGAGTTCCTTTTAGCACTCATGTGGATGACCTCACTGTTTACGTTATTTAGGGTCAACTGCCACTTTTCGCACCATTCAGATATTTTTTCTAAATCGTTGTGCAGTTTGTTTTGATCTTCTGATGACTTTATTAGTCAATAAACGACAGCATCATCTGCAAACAACCGAAGACAGCTGCTCACATTGTCTCCCAAATTGTTTATATAGATAAGGAACAGCAAAGGGCCTATAACACTACCTTGGGGAATGCCAGAAATCACTTCTGTTTTACTCGATGACTTTCCGTCAATTACTACGAACTGTGACCTCTCTGACAGGAAATCACAAATCCAGTCACATAACTGAGACGATATTCCATAAACACGCAATTTCACTACGAGCCACTTGTGCGGTACAGTGTTAAAAACCTTTCGGAAATCCAGAAATACGGAATCGATCAGAAGCCCTTGTCAATAGCACTCAGCACTTCATGTAAATAAAGAGCTAGTTGTGTTTTACAGGAACGATATTTTCTAAACCCATGCTGACTGTGTGCCAATAGACAGTTTTCTTGAGGTAATTCATAATGTTCGAACACAATATATGTTCCAAAATCCTGCTGCATATCGACGTTAACGATATGGGCCTGTTACTTTGTGGATTACTCCTACTACCTTTCGTGAATATTGGTGTGACCTGTGCAACTTTCCAGTCTTTGGGTACGGATCTGTCGTCGAGCGAACGGTTGTATATGTTCGTTAAGTATGGAGCTAGTGCATCAGCATACTCCGAAAGGAAGCTAATTGGTATACAGTCTGGACCAGAAGACTTACTTTTATTAAGTGATTTAAGTTGCTTCACTACTCCGAGGATATTTACTTCTATGTTGCTCATGTCGGCAGCTGTTCTCGATTCGAATTCTCGAATATTTACTTCCTCTTCTTTTTGAAGATATTTCGGAACGCTGTGTTTAGTAACTCTGTTTTGCAAGCACTGTCTTCGACAGTATCTCCATTGCTGTCGCGCAGAGAAGACATTGATTGTTTCTTGCCGCTAACATACTTCACATACGACTAGAATCTCTTTGGATTTTCTGCCAGGATTCGAGACGAAGTTTCGTTGTAGCAACTGTTACAGCATATCACATTGAAGTCCGCGCCAAATTTTGAGCTTCTGTAAAAGATCGCCAATCTTGGAATGTTTGTTTCGTTGTTTCTGCAACACTGTTCTAACCCATTTTGTGTACCAAGGAGGATCAGCTCCGTCGTTTGTTAATTTATTTGGTATAAATCTCTCAGTTGCTGCCGATACCATTTCTTTGAATTGAAGCCACACCTGGTCTGCACTTATATTATTAATTAGGAATGAGTGGAGATTGTCTCTCAGGAATGCGTCAAGTGAATTTTTATCTGCTTTTTTGAATAGGTGTATTTTTCGCTTATTTTTCGAGGATTTGGGGATTACAATATTCAGTCTTACTACGACAACCCTGTGTTCACTAGTCCTTGAATCGGTATTTATGCTCGTTATTAACTCAGGATTATTTGTTGCTAAGAGGTCAAGTGTGTTTTCACAACCGTTTACTATTCGCGTGGGCTCATGAACTAACTGCTCGAAATAATTTTCAAAGAATGCATTTAGCACAATTTCGGATGATTTTTTTATGCGTACCTCCGGAATTGAACATGTAATTTCGCCAACATATCGAGGGTAAATTAACATCACCACCAACTATTATCGTTTGAAATCAAACTCAAGTTTTCTTTGAACCTTTCAGCAACTGTATCATCTGAGTCGGGAGGTCGGTAAAAGGATCCAATTATTATTTTATTCCGTTGCCAACAATGACCTCTGCCCATACTAACTCACAGGAAGTATCTACTTCAATTTCACGACAAGTTAAACTACTTCTGACAGCAGTAAACACGCCACCGCCAACCGTGTTTAGCCCATCCTTTCGGAACACCGTTAGGTTCTTCGCAAAAATTTCGGCTGATATTCTATCCAGCTTTAGCCAGCTTTCAGTGCCTATAACGATTTGAGCATCAGTGCTTTCTATTAGCGCTTGGAACTCTGATACTTTCCCAACACAGCTACGACAATTACAACTGTTAAACCAATGGTTCCTGTATCTACATTCTTCCTGTGTTCAGCTTGCACCCTTTGTGACTGAAGCCCTTCTTGTGTTTTCCCGAGACCCTCTAAACTAAAAAACCGCCCAGCCCCTGCTACCCGTGTAGCCGCCTCCTGCGTATAGTGGACTCCTGACCTCTTCAACGGAACCCGAAACCCAACCACCCATTGGCGCAAGTCGAGGAATCTGCAGCCTACACAGCCTGTGCCTCTGATTAGACTCCCCACTCGGCTCTGTACCAGAGGTCCGCAATCGGTCCTGTCGACTGTGCTGCAAATGGTCAGCTCTGTATCCCTGAATTTCCATGTACACTTTTGTACTTCCTTTTTTTATCGATCAGTTGAAGTAGTTCTGTTGTTGACTATGGTTCCTTCGCAAATATCTTCTTTGCACTCATGTTTTTCTTTCCAACTTCTGTGATTACCGTTTTAGAGATGTCCATTCCTCTCCAACTGAACTGCTTAGTGACCTATTCCTTATTGCAGTATCTATAGCCTCAGAGAACTGCAAGCATGTCTCTTCATTCCTTAGTATTTCTGTGTCCCATTTCTTTGTGCATTGATTCTTGCTGACTAATCTTTTAAGCTTCAGCCTAGTCTTTCATCACTACTAAACTGTGATCTGAGTCTGTATCTGCTCCTGGGTACGCCTTACAATCCAATATGTGATTTCTAAGTTTCTGCTTGACCATGATGTAATCTAATTGTAATCTTCCCGTATCTTCCGGCCTTTTGCAAGTATACTCATCGTGTTGTGATTCTTTAACAGAGTATTCGCTATTACTAGCTGAAATTTATTGCAGAACTCGATTAGTATTTCTTCTGCTTCGTTCTTAGTGCCAAGCCCACAGTCTCTTGTAACCCCTTCTTGTGCTCCTCCACCTACAGCCACATTCCAATCCACCCTGACTGCGAGTGTTGGAACTTTAATAGTGGCAACTATTTATTTACAGCTCGTACAAAATAGATACGTGTTGGAAAGTTTTACTGACCTTCATAGTAGTCACCAGCATTGTGTATAACCCGTTGCCAGCGATGCGGAAGCTGTAAGATACTCTTAGCAGTGTCAGTTGTGTTGACAGTTCGAGCGGTGCGATCTATTGCCCAACGAATTTGTAGCAGTTCTGAATCAAATGCCGTGAAGTGTTTCCTCCAGTTTAGAAATCGAGTTGAACTCACGAGGGCTTAAGTCAGGGGAGCGCAGTAGGTGGTATTGCACTTAGCAGCCCCATCAGTCAAACAAATCAGTAACAGCTTGCACTGTACGTGCTTGAGCATTGTCCTGCATGCTGGTCATGGGTTGTGTTCCAAAAATGAACAGCATAGAGACAAAAGTGATGACACTTTCTGCTGGACCTGATCATTTTGCAGGACAATGCTCAAGCCCATACAGCTCAAACTGTTACTGATTTGTTTGACTGAATGGGCTGCGAAGTGCTATACTACCTACTGCACTCCCCTGACTTAAGCCGTCGTGAGTTCCACTCGATTTCTAAAATAAAGGAAACACTTCACGACATTCGCTTCAGAACTACTACAAATTCGTCGGGCAATAACCGCGCAGCTGGAACTGTCAACACAACTGACACTGCTATGAGTTTCCGACGACTTCCGCATCGCTGGCAACGGGTTATACGCAATGCTGGTGACTACTTTGAAGGTCAGTAAGACTTTGAAACACGTATCTATTTTATACGAGCTGTAAATAAATAGTTGCCACTATTAAAGTTCCAACCCTCGTATTAGCTTTTCATGTCCCTTTACGTACTGAATTACCCGTCCAATATCCTCATTTATTTTCTCTATCCCTTCATCTCCTTGCGACGGCATGTGTACCTGAACTATCATTGACGGAGTTGATTTGCGGTTGATTCTGAAGACAACAACTGTATCGGTAAACTGTACACAGTAAAACGCTCTCTGCCCTACCTTCCTATTCATAACGAATCCTATTCCCATTATACCTTTTTCTGCTGTTGTTGGTATTACCCTGAACTCGTCTGACCAGAAATCGTTCACTTCACTGACCCTCCTTATATCTACACTCCTGGAAATGGAAAAAAGAACACATTGACACCGGTGTGTCAGACCCACCATACTTGCTCCGGACACTGCGAGAGGGCTGTACAGGCAATGATCACACGCACGGCACAGCGGACACACCAGGAACCGCGGTGTTGGCCGTCGAATGGCGCAAGCTGCGCAGCATTTGTGCACCGCCGCCGTCAGTTGTCAGCCAGTTTGCCGTGGCATACGGAGCTCCATCGCAGTCTTTAACACTGGTAGCATGCCGCGACAGCGTGGACGTGAACCGTATGTGCAGTTGACGGACTTTGAGCGAGGGCGTATAGTGGGCATGCGGGAGGCCGGGTGGACGTACCGCCGAATTGCTCAACACGTGGGGCGTGAGGTCTCCACAGTACATCGATGTTGTCGCCAGTGGTCGGCGGAAGGTGCACGTGCCCGTCGACCTGGGACCGGACCGCAGCGACGCACGGATGCACGCCAAGACCGTAGGATCCTACGCAGTGCCGTAGGGGACCGCACCGCCACTTCCCAGCAAATTAGGGACACTGTTGCTCCTGGGGTATCGGCGAGGACCATTCGCAACCGTCTCCATGAAGCTGGGCTACGGTCCCGCACACCGTTAGGCCGTCTTCCGCTCACGCCCCAACATCGTGCAGCCCGCCTCCAGTGGTGTCGCGACAGGCGTGAATGGAGGGACGAATGGAGACGTGTCGTCTTCAGCGATGAGAGTCGCTTCTGCCTTGGTGCCAATGATGGTCGTATGCGTGTTTGGCGCCGTGCAGGTGAGCGCCACAATCAGGACTGCATACGACCGAGGCACACAGGGCCAACACCCGGCATCATGGTGTGGGGAGCGATCTCCTACACTGGCCGTCCACCACTGGTGATCGTCGAGGGGACACTGAATAGTGCACGGTACATCCAAACCGTCATCGAACCCATCGTTCTACCATTCCTAGACCGGCAAGGGAATTTGCTGTTCCAACAGGACAATGCACGTCCGCATGTATCCCGTGCCACCCAACGTGCTCTAGAAGGTGTAAGTCAACTACCCTGGCCAGCAAGATCTCCGGATCTGTCCCCCATTGAGCATGTTTGGGACTGGATGAAGCGTCGTCTCACGCGGTCTGCACGTCCAGCACGAACGCTGGTCCAACTGAGGCGCCAGGTGGAAATGGCATGGCAAGCCGTTCCACAGGACTACATCCAGCATCTCTACGATCGTCTCCATGGGAGAATAGCAGCCTGCATTGCTGCGAAAGGTGGATATACACTGTACTAGTGCCGACATTGTGCATGCTCTGTTGCCTGTGTCTATGTGCCTGTGGTTCTGTCAGTGTGATCATGTGATGTATCTGACCCCAGGAATGTGTCAATAAAGTTTCCCCTTCCTGGGACAATGAATTCACGGTGTTCTTATTTCAATTTCCAGGAGTGTAGATTGGACCTTAGCATTTCCTCTTTACGATTTTCTAGCTTCCCCGACACGTTCAGACTTCTGACATTCCACGCCCTGACTGTCTTTAATGCAGTGACTTCCATTGCTTCAGCATCCTCATGCCACTGATCGTTGCTGATTCTTCCGCCTTTAGCGGCAGTTACCCACCCCAACGGCAAGAGAGTGCTGGCCGCGCCTGCGCCCTCTCTGACAAGGCCCTTCGCTGAATAAGGATAACGTCTTATCCTGGAACTGTTCGATCACCACTGCAGATGATTTGTATTCAAAATTTAAGCAGTGGCACGGTTCGAATCTGGGGCGAGAACGTTTTAATCACTAATCAAAGATACTACTCCTAAACCTCGGGTTCCACAAAATGATAGGTTTTATCGAGGTTGCAGTCAACAAATTAAACACAGCAGGAGTATATGAATTGCACTGCGAGAGCGGAGCTTCCCACAGAGGGGAGACAGAGTGGCGAGTTAGCATACGAGTAGCAGAACATAACCGCTAAGAATAAATCGGCGACAGCGGAACTCTACGGTGACTGTGGGCAACCCATCTTATTCTAGGAAGGCCGTCTGGTCGAGCCAACGCAAAGTTCGAGAGGCGATTGAAATTATTAAGCAGCCGGACAACATGAATAGAGAGGTAGGCTACAAACTTCGGCGTCCTGGCTGCCGGCTACTCTGTTGGACGGGGTCCGAGCGGTCGCGGGGCAGATGCCTCACCGGGCACCGAGGCGACAGCCTGATCAAACAGCTGCAGGGGAACTGTCAGTGCATTTCCGCGCACACCAGGCAGCAGACGTGCCCACCGCAACCCGTGTACTGATCTGCAGATGGTCGCCAATCACTATCAAGTCGGCTAGCCCACAAATAGCTTCTTTCCCACCCTCTCCCTTTCCTTATGACTAGTCTTTTATATTTTTTGACCAGGAAAGTTTCACAAATATGATCGTCGGCAATAAACAGAGCCACCCGCCCTCCACCAAAATAAGTCTTTCCGTAAGAAAGGGCATTGTAATACGCTCGAAACTTTGGTCTTACAGCTTATAGTTAAAGTATTTTATACAATGAAGAGGTACTACACACAGGAGAATTTTAATCATCATGACACCAGCCGCAGAAGAGTACGTAGTTAGGTTTTAATACTCTTTCCGATATAGAGCCAATGTATTTAATCTAATTTTGCCAGTAATTTCACTTTCGACTTCGTCATGTGCCAAGAGGCGTCTTTTGAACGTCTTGCGTTCATAAATGCTCTAAAGAGACAAAGGAACTGGTACACATGCCTAACATCGTGTAGGACCCCGGCGAGCACGCAGAAGTGCCACCAGACGACGTGACATGGACTTGACTAAAGTCTGAAGTAGTGTTGGAGAGAATTGACACCATGAACCGTGCAGGGCTGTCCATAAATCCGTTATAGTACGAGGGGGTCGAGATCTCTTCTGAACAGCACGTCACAAGGCATCCCAGATATGCTCAATAATGTTTTTGTTTGGGGAATTTGGTGGGCAGCGGAAGTGTTTAAACTCAGAAGAGTGTTTCTGGAGCCTCTCTGTAGCAATTCTGCAAGTGTGGGGTGTCGAATTGTCCTACTGGAATTGCCCAAGTCCATCGGAACGCACAATGGACATGAATGGATGCAGGTGACCAGACAGGATGCTTACGTACGTGTCACTTGCCAGAGTCGTATCTAGACGTATCAGGGGTCCCATATCACTCCAACTGCACACGCCCCACACCATTACAGAGCCTACACTAGCTACAATAGTCCCCTGCTTATATGTAGGATCCATGGTTGGTTGGTTGGTTTGGGGAAGGAGACCAGACAGCGTGGTCATCGGTCTCATCGGATTAGGGAAGGATGGGGAAGCAAGTCGGCCGTGCCATTTTAGAGGAACCAACCCGGAATTTGCCTGGAGTGATTTAGGGAAATCACGGAAAACCTAAATCAGGGCGGCCGGACGCGGGATTGAACCGTCGTCCTCCCGAATGCGAGTCCAGTGCCTAACCACTGCGCCACCTCGCTCGGTGTGTAGGATCCATGGATTCTTGAAGTTGTCTCCATACCCGTACGCGTCCATCCGCTCGATACAATTTGAAACGAGACTAGTCCGACCACGCAACATGTTTCCAGTCATCAGCAGTTCAATGTCGGTGTTGATGGGCCCAGGCGAGGTGTAAAGCTTTGTGTGGTGCAGTCATCAAGGGTACACGAGTGGGTCTTCGGCTCCGAAAGCCCATATCAATGATGTATCGTTGAATGGTTCGCACGCTGACACTCTTTGATGGCTCAACACTGAAATCTGCAGCAATCTCCTGTCACGTTGAACGATTCTCTTCAGTCGTTGTTGGTCCCGTTCTTGCAAGATATATTTCCGGCCGCAGCGATGTCGGAGATTTGATGTTTTACCCGATTCCTGATATTCACGGTACACTCGTGAAATGGTCGCACGGGAAAATCCCCACTTCATCGCTACCTCGGACATACTGTATCCCACCACTTGTGCGCCGACTATAGCCCCGCGTTCAAACTTACTTAAATTCTGATAGCCTGCCATTGTAGCAGCAGTAACCGATCTAACAATTGCGCCAGACACTAGTTGTCTTATATAGGCATTACCGACCGCAGTGCCATATTCCGCCTGTTTACATACCTCTGTATTTGAATATGCATGCCTATACAAGTTTCTTTGGCGCTTCAGTGCACGTCTGATTAGTGTTTATTCTCTCTTAAATATGTCGCAAAAGTGTGATAATATTCTTTCCAATACATCGCTTGTTTAATTAACTGTACCTGGTCAATGTTTTCGTTACCTACCTGGACACGTAATGGCAGGTGATTATAGTGGGACACGTGTACCTGTATGTGCTAGCTTTGGGCTGTCACATGAGGTGAGAACAGGTCACTAGCTACTCTTGCGTGTGTAATACCTTCAGTTCTCTCCATCATGTTTGCCATCCGTATAGGACATAATAAGTCATTTCTCCGCGAACGTGTGAGGTAATTAAGTAATGCGTCTGTCCCTCATTATATTCTTTCTCGTGTCCACACATGGGATGTTTGGTCACTTCCTGATAATAATATTGTGTTCTCTGCTGTTTAATTAATCATTTTAAGACTAATAATTACGATGGAAATTTGATGGCGCCGCACAAGAGGCGCAACAATAATGAGTTCGCTCGGGAGCGTGTATCTCAGCTAATCAACGTACAGCGACGCGCGCTCCAGACAGTCAGGCTTATGGTTTTTCGTTTGCACGAATAATCTGTAACATATAATACTGGATTATTAGATGATAGTTCTTCGAGCCTTGAAGTTGTTTACCTCCTCTTCTTCTTTGAAGACAATTTTACGGCGTCCTGCTTGTTCTGCTAAAATTTATTGCTTCTCCGAAGTATTACAGATACCGGTGATACAGACAGATAGATCAGGTGAAATAAGGAACTAGTAAATGAAGTTGAGTTCGTACTATAAGAATTAATGTATTTCATGTTATTAGTGAACTAAACAGGAATCCACGACCTCTCTCTATCTTCGACAGGAAAAGACAGACGGTACAAGATCGATGAAATAACAGATAGGAGTTTTTGCAAAACGTAAGATAATTAATGTTCTTCTTCTTTTCTCGCTAGCTCCGCAGGCTTGATGCTGCAGGTATACCGCGTTTTAATCTTTGTCGTATACTACTTAGGCGAATAAATGGATGAAAATAGATAGAAAAAATAAAACATATACTCATAAAGGTGAACCAGCATAAGTTCCAACAAAGTTCCTTTCCAATATGTCGCTAACTGATGAATCAATTTCCTGTATGTCTCTATGTCGCGTTTGAATTACAGTTCATGTAAATCGAATTATAGTGCCGAAGTGTGCATCATCAGTTAAAATAAATGTTACTATGAATTCATCCCTGTTTTATTGCGAATTCTAACAACAACATTCCCCTTCTTCATCGTCTTTGAGTCCGGCCCCGGTAGCTGAGTGGTCAGCGTGACGGAATGTCAATCCCCAGGTCCCGGGTTCGATTCCCGGCTGGGTCGGAGATTTTCTCTGCTCAGGGACTGGCTGTTGTGTTGTCCTAATCATCATCATTTCATCCCCATCGACGGGCAGGTCGCCGAAATGGCGTCAAATCGAAAGACCTGCACCAGGCGAACGGTCTACCCGACGGGAGGCCTTAGCCACACGACGTTTCATTTCATCGACTTTGGGAATAAGACTACTGTGGTTTGCTTCCTACTGGCGCAAGTCAGGGCTTCTAATTAAAACAAACAGCAAGCGGGCTGCTTGCAAATTATAACAAGAGTTCATGCTACTGCGCATTATTAATGAGTTGTCACGAAGCTCGAAAATAGAGCAGTTCTCGATCATTGTTGCCATCAGCCAAACCTCCCCATAAGATTACGATTTTTGACGAGGCCAGCCAGCATCATGAGACTGTAAGATTTATACTTGAAGTGATCAGTGACTTAAATTGTAAACCACAATGACTGTTGAAAACAATAATTTACCTATACAATACTGTTTTTTATCAGTGCAGACTGTATGAAATATTATTGACCTACATCATTATTACTTGGGATATAATCCTGATTCCATGATTTCTAGTTGACATGGCTGAGTATCATAAATAGTAACAAAATTTAATTGAATTTTTCAAATCTTGTTCCGTTGAAAAATTCATGAATAAGTGAGGCCCAGATTTTAATGCCCTAAATACAACGAAATATGTAAGCATTTATGACGTAATACGCACATAAAATGTGATTTTACATATTTTTAAAAAACATTCTTGTTAATTTTTTATGTATATGTAGTGCAAAATTCACTTCTGAACAAATTCTGAGTGTAGTTCTTACTTTTGGCAGTTTTTAAAACTAACTAACTACCACTTATTTTTTTAATGATTTTTCAAACGTCTGCATGTGTCTCAAATTAACACGAATTACAATGAAAACAATAACACCTATAAAAACAATAAAACCATATTTTTACTACTGCTCTCCACTTGTTTAAGGTATTCCAGATCAGTTAACATGTCCTGGCAGTCTTTAGTTTCTTCAGAGTTGCATTGAGTCACAAGGTATATTTTCAGGGTTTCCGTCTTCAAATTCTACGATTGTCTCTGAGGATAGTTTTGTGCCTGGAAAAGCTCCTTTCCAAGTCACAGGAACATATTTGAAGGTGGCGAGGCCTCTGCATGCCAGCACTGGTTGTCTTCAAGTGTTGTGGCATTCCCAGAATGACTGTCACTAACTTTGCACATTGTAGAATATCCAGGATTCCGCTGGAGAACACTTTGCACTTTGTTGTTCACTTTCTCGGATATATGACAACGAGCTCGAGATAACTCACTCTACGCATATTGCACAGTATTCAGGGCATCACACAGTTGAGTTCCAGCAGCTTCTAGTTCTGTGGTGGCTTTTAATACCAGTGAAAAGCTGGCGTTGATGTACACCAAGTTTCCAGAGAAGGTGTCTGTAATGACTTCTTTCAAGGGGTTAGCACACTGGACTCGCATTCGGGAGGACGACGGTTCAATCCCGCGTCCGGCCATCCTGATTTAGGTTTTCCGTGATTTCCCTAAATCGCTCCAGGCAAATGCCGGGATGGCTCCTTTGAAAGGGCACGGCCGACTTCCTTCCCCGTCCTTCCCTAAGCCAGTGAGACCGGTGACCTCGCTGTTTGGTCTCTTCCCCCACACAACCCAACCCCCGATTTCTTTCATAGTTTTGATAGCATTTGATTCATCGCTTTCAAGTTCACAAAAGATTGCCTTGATTTTGGTTTAGTTGATGCAGTAATACTCAGTAGCATTAAGCTAAGAAACCCATCATGTAAGAAATGTAAGAACAGGCT
Source organism: Schistocerca americana (assembly GCF_021461395.2). NCBI lineage: Eukaryota > Metazoa > Arthropoda > Insecta > Orthoptera > Acrididae > Schistocerca > Schistocerca americana. The sequence continues at coordinate 182,976,291 of NC_060123.1, forward strand.
GAGGAGAGGAGAGAGAGACAGAGAACATGCTTGTTTGCTGAACTACTGTACACGTAGCGGAGGTTTCACGTAGATGCTCTTGCCACAGGAAATTAATTTTTCCACGTCAGTGTAGTCTGATTGTACCTCTTCTGCAACTCAATGTAACGCATGTGCAAGCGAGTGACGTACACCATAGTGGGGTAGAGAGTCTAATTTAGCCATGTGTGAGCACCATTTGTTACTTCCAGAAAAACGTTATCTCCATTCACAGCATCTCGCCACAGTAGCTTCATAGAGTTGTGAAACAAAATGACAGTTGTCGAGTTGTTTACTCTCTCGAAAACTTCACACGTAAGGAGGAACGTTTCTCCAGTTCCGTCTACTTTTAGAACACCAACAACATTTGCAATATGATGCCCATCCACATCGTCGGTTTCATCTATGGACACCCAGACATTATGGTCAGCAACACCAATTCGTATTTTGTTGAGCACCTCCTCGTAGGATGAATATTTCTTTCTCAATGTAGATTCTTCATGCAACTGGTTGTGTCGTGTTGTGTCCTCCAAGAACAGTCTTAAGTGTGGATTCTTCTGCTTCTCCAACGTGGTGCTGCGAGACACCACCGTCTCACACAACTCCTCGAAGGATGATTGCATAGTTGAAGAGGGACGTATCTGCTCAAATAACAGCCTTTGTCGGCTGTAATTTTCAGCACTTCTCTTCACACAGTTGCTGTGTTTCGGTATTACAGTGTTATTGCATATTAAAGCGCTTTCTTGCACTAACTTCAAAAAACACATAGTTCACAAAATAATATTTACCCGTCTGCGAACTGCTCTGCAAAATCATGATTAATGATGATGCTGTTGGAGCACTTTGCTTTCGGAATATTGAACCAGTTTGTATTAAAACTGAACAGTATGACGACTTATGCGATGTTTATTGCGTTGGAAGCTGCCTTTATTGGCTTTGAGAGCGTTTCCTCGACACCGCACAACATTGTCTTACGTCATGGAAACGACTATTGTGTTATTCTGCTTGTCTACTGTAGGTCTGATAAATAAAGCTTTGCAGTAATTGTTGTGTTTATTTGGGACAATCTCATTAGAGACAGTGTCGTGTGAGCAACATTCTCGCGTTTTTATTCTTGTGTCCTTAAAGATGAGGCAAATACGTGCATTTCTGTCAAAAGTTGCCTGAAATATGACTTATTCGTAAAAATATATAAATATGACTTTATATGCACAAAAAAATACTTTTTCTACATTACAATACCTAGATTTGTGCATAAATTGTCGTAATATTCCCCCTGACGCTCAAGAGAGAAATATGAGTTGTTAAAACCTGGGCGCTAGTAATAAGTTAACTAACAGCCAGATTGCTAGTAACAAGACTTTATCCGAATATTATTTTATTTGAAAGTAATTACTCGTATTTTATTTTATTTGAATTGTGCCACTAGATAAGTTAAATATTAAAAGAAGGTTGCATTTGCTCCTGTATCATTATGTGTTGATTGCTTTGTGTACAGTATTTCAGCAATGTTTCAACTGTTGCTATTTCATAGCTATTTTCAGTGCTTTGAGAGTTTTATTTTTCTTTTCTGCTTAATTCATCCAAAATAAATTTGTCACATTACGTGCCAGTATAGTGTAGTGTATATGTGTTGTAGTGTTCAAGGGCATTTCGATGTTCCAGTTCTCAGTATGTTTTGTGTTTCGGAATGTTCTGTCAAAATAATTGAACAGAGTGATTCAGGCATACTAAATTCGTTAATCTCAGAAAATATTTGCATCAGCAATTTTGATATGAAGTCATGCAATCGAATTATAGCAAAATCTTAGATTACACACGCCACTGCAGTAATGAACAGAATTTGCAATGAAGTTTGCTCATGTGGACTGGCAATCATATTATTTCAAAATTATCCAAGTTCATCTCAAACAATGAAATTATTCAGCCACCGCAAATATTTATTTCCATGAAATATCAGTACCAACGTTAACTGTTTTATTCATTAATAATTCCTCAACAAAAGCTTTGTAGGTGGGTGAGCTGTTAATGCCATTCTCATCAGTGAGTTGCATATATTTCACCATTTCGATCTGACGTTGTTCAGAAGCAACAGTGGTTCTAAAACTGTTTGTACGCGATCACATGGCAAGTGGTTTAACCGATCAGAATGTGGGGATATTACAGTTCTTTTCCAAGACTAACAATTATGCAAAGAGGAATTGCAGTTGAATTTAACAGTATGAGCACTGCAATAATACGTTTCTTCCAAATCACGTTTTCATCAGCACGTACACCAAAAAACTGTGAGCATTCTACCCTGTTTTCTGACTCTCGTTTAGGTGCTACGTCAATATTGTTGATGTGACTATATTCCTCGTACTGAACTGAAGCTAGTTTGTTTTTCTTAAAATTTAGGGTGAGTCAATTTTCAGGGAAGCACTTAATAATTCTTCGATAAATATCATTAACTATATTCTTCCTTTGATTCATCGCTAAAAGGGTTTATTATAACGCTGGTTTCATCTGCAAAAAGTACCGATTCTGCTGGATGAGTGGAAATTCATTCGCATAAATTTGTGGCTTAATGCAACAACAACGAATGTCAGTTTTCATGAATTTGAGGTACATTATGTAATCGTCTAAGAAAGTTATCAAGTTTTAGGTCTAATTGTAGGAATAACCAAAATATAACATGGCTTCCAGAAAACCAATGTCACATCATAATCGCGGAAGTACTCATGCAATAATAACGAATGTATACGTTGGTGAAGGTTTCTTCTATGTTTTTCACTGTCAACTTTTCTTAATGTAACTCTACAATGCCCTCAGTGATGAGGTTTTGACTTGCCATTGCTTATACTTTGACTTCAGCTTGTCATTGTTTAGTCCCTGACTGACAGTACAATAATGGTACAGTTTTATTTAGAGGAAGACATATTGCAGAGGTTATCAGACATTCTTTAAGTAAACAACGTGGTAAGGGCATAATTTTCAATCTTGTATGAGGTAAATTATCGGTGTTATGAGTTAGATTGTAATAACCTCATTAACTATGAGTCTCTTCAGTTCTGTTTTACTATATGTTGGACATCTGGTTTGAAAATGACTTATTACTTTAAAGGTTTTGATATTCCTGGTGATTTTTTCTATAAGCACTCCTTACAGCAAATTACCACTGTTGATACGAATTACCCTCTATGTCTGAAAATGATGCAACTAATCTAACAAAAGAAAAAGAATTAAAGCCCAAGTCAAATGCAAAACAATTGCACAACACAACTTCATCAGAAGCTGCTAGTTCTGCTTGTTCACTGTCAACAGACATTGTGTCTGAATATAGTCCAACAGCAAGTTCTGATCCTCCTGATTTTGCGATTTTAGCATGCAGCAGTAAATAACGTAAGAGAAATTGATGTATACCGAAACTAATGGCAATGCTGAGGGTACGTTACCAGCTGATGGAACAGCAGGGTAAAATCTTCAAGTTTACAGGGAAGAGAGCGTCTAAATCAGCAAAATGGGCCTCTACTATTCAAGAAACGCCCAGAGTATAAGGAAAGAAATACATTTCGACAGCAGGAGTACAACAGCCAGATAAGGGATAGAAGCTACTGTGTAAATGTTGAAGACAATGCTTTGAGAAATTTTATGAACAAGAACAGGAAAACATTTTTATGGAATTGTATAAAGCACCAAGCGGGGAGCCAATTCAACAAATAACATGATCCACAGAAGAATACTCTAAGAGAACTGTTTGGTTAAGAGAAAGGAATACAGCATGTACCAGTAGAACCCACTTTCCAAGTAAATACTTGTTGCAAAAATATAGCATGGAAACAATATATTAAAACACATAAGCATTGACCTTTACATAAGTTCATTGTTGAATACAAGTGCAGTAGTAATTGTGATATTCCTCATGAAGACACTAGAGGCAGACATGGAAAACAAATATGTATGTCAAGGAAGGAAAACAAAGAATTGTGAATCACATAGCCATGTTTCCTGTTTGCTGTAATTATTATTCAGAATCACATGTAGAAAAGAAATACTTAAATTGTGACTTATCTTAATCTAAGAACTTGTTATCAGTCAATTCAGGTTGCAACGGTACTTTCGCGTTCTCGTCAATACGGTACCAGAACGTTTAAGTTCTACCATTGTAAAGACGGAAGATCCGCGATTCGGAATGTCAGAACTATGCAGTAAGTAGTGGCAGGAACACCACCACAAAATCACGCAGAGCTAACACTCCAAACCATCGACTCTCGGAGAGAGATTTTAACCGTGTTCAACCTAATGGTAAAGTATCGAACAATTTTTCTCCGAATCATACAGTTTGGGGAAAAGCAATGAGAATAACTGCTTTTGGAAACCTTTTATCGTTTTTAATAAAACGGCCGCCAGAGCAAATCGGGCACAGTGTCTACACGAAAAGATGAAGTCAATTATCGACACTGAATAAATAACTACTTTCACTTACTATGGTCACTTGGGAGTAAGTAATATTAATCCCACTTTCTGTTACTTATGGAATTTATCACTACACTTCAGTAACTATTTAAAGAAGACACACATATGTTTCAACAAGAATACAAAAAAATATTAAACTTATAGCTATGATTCATATGACCAAAACTATTATTTAACTAGACTAAATTTCATTTATTCAGGACTGTTATTTGTTAACGTTTTACTAACACCAATATTTCTCTGGGTTTCTTTGAAATGGAGAAGCAACATGAACAGTTACTGTTAAGATTGTTTTAGTTAAACAATTATGTTACTTTACTTTCAGAAATACTATTGAAAACTTATCCTCATGGCCACGCAAAGGGCAGTGGGCGAACAAGCGTACTGTAACCTACTTCCTTTGTTTTCGGATTGCATTTCGTTAGGATTCTTCCAATGAATCTCAGTCTGGCATCTGCTTTACCAACGATCAACTTTATATGATCATTCCATTTTAAATCACCCCTAATGCGTACTCCCAGATAATTTATGGAATTAACTGCTTCCAGTTGCTGACCTGCTATTTTGTAGCTAAATGATAAGGGATCTATCTTTCTATGTATTCGCAGCACATTACACTTGTCTACATTGAGATTCAGTTGCCATTCCCTGCACCATGCGTCAACTCGTTGTAGATCCTCCTGCATTTCAGTACAATTTTCCATTGTTACAACCTCTCGATATACCACAACATCATCCGCAAAAAGCCTCAGTGAACTTCCGACGTCATCCACCAGGTCATTTATGTATATTGTGAATAGCAACGGTCCTACGACACTCCCCTGCGGGACACCTGAAATCACTCTTACTTCGGAAGACTTCTCTCCATTGAGAATGACGAGCTGCGTTCTGTTATCTAGGAACTCTTCAATCCAATCACACAATTGGTCTGATAGTACATATGCTCTTACTTTGTTCATTAAACGACTGTAAGGAACTGTATCGAACGCCTTGCGGAAGTCAAGAAACGCGGCATCTACCTGTGAACCCGTGTCTATGGCCCTCTGAGTGTCGTGGACGAATAGCGAGCACGAGCTGGGTTTCACACGACCGTCTTTTTCGAAACCCATGCTGATTCCTACAGAGTAGATTTCTAGTCTCCAGAAAAGTTATTATACTCGAACATAATACGTGTTCCAAAATTCTGCAACTGATCGACGTTAGAGATATACGTCTATAGTTCTGCACATCTGTTCGACGTCCCTTCTTGAAAACGGGGATGACCTGTGCCCTTTTCCAATCCTTTGGAACGCTACGCTCTTCTAGAGACCTACGGTACACCGCTGCAAGAAGGGGGGCAAGTTCCTTCGCGTACTCGGTGTAAAATCGAACTGGTATCCCATTAGGTCCAGCAGCCTTTCCTCTTTTGAGCGATTTTAATTGTTTCTCTATCCCTCTGTCGTCTATTTCGATATCTACCGTTTTGTCATCTGTGCGACAATCTAGAGAAGGAACTATAGTGTAGTCTTCATCTGTGAAACAGCTTTGGGAAAAGACATTTAGTATTCCGGCCTTTAGTCTGTCATCCTCTGTTTCAGTACCATTTTGGTCACAGAGTGTCTGGACATTTTGTTTTGATCCACCTACCGCTTTGACATAAGACCAACATTTCTTAGGATTTTCTGCCAAGTCAGGGTGCGCCGGAAAGACTTGGAAGCAGCGCCGGCTCGCCGCACTGCTGTCAGTTGGTTGTCGGCTGCCAACTCAAGTGGTGACGTCGTGTTTCTGCGTGCATGGCCAAACCTGTAGGATACCACCACACGCGATATACGCCTTCCTTTCAAAGCAAATACATGACAGGGAATCGATCCTCAAATACTGCTGATGTTAATAAATAATTAATTTCCAGTCATGTTATTGTGATGTAGGGAATATAAGGTGGATGAGGTAGCTATTTCACACACTTACAAATTGACGATGTCACAAAACTAATTGTAGGTTGAATCGAAATATACTTTAAAGAGGATCACTGCATGCAAAGAAAGAGAGAGAGAGTGGGTGCGGGAGCTATAGTTTGCTTTGTAGATGACACAGGAACTAGCATGGGATATTTCATTAGGTCATGAACTCTAAACTGCCCTAGACTTCCTGATACACTTTCTTGAGGTACACTTCACGAACTACATCAGGAGTTATTAAATCTGGTGTGGAATATCGCATCTTGAAGATGTCACAAATGTTGCTTCAGGAGATGTGCCACAGGAAATATTAATAAAATCGTTAATATAGGCGTTTAAACAATTTGCTTGACACAGTTTAAAACTACTCGAAATAAAAAAGATTGACACAGCATTAACAACAGTGTTATGTTTTTGACGAGAAATTTCACTCAATAATCCAAACATAATATTATTCGACGTCACGAGTGGAAGCAGAGATGTGTGTAATGATATTTGGAATTCCAAATTTCGACATGAATTTATACCGTCATGGTTATGGAAATTCCGACCACTGTAAGTCAGCTAAGAGTATTTTCTTTTTTTTAAGCGCCATAGAATTTATAATTGGTTCTCTCCGCTGTATCAGGAAGAAGAAGGAGGGAAGGAAGGGTCCATCGCATGACAGGATAGTAACAATACAACGACAAATACCTCTGCAAGTCAGAGCCCACTGTAATGTATTGAAGAGCACTAAACACGACGCACTTAAATCGTGGTCCAGTCCGTAGTACACTACTGGCCATTAAAATTGCCACAACACGAAGATGACGTGCTACAGACGCGAAATTTAACCGACAGGAAGAAGATGCTGTGACATGCAAATGATTAGCTTTTCAGAGCATTCACACTAGGCTGGCGCCGGTGGCGACACCTAAAACGTGCTGACATGAGGAAAGTTTCCAACCGATTTCTCATACACAAACAGCAGTTGACCGGCGTTGCCTGGTGAAACGTTGTTGTTTTGCCTCGTGTAAGGAGGAGAAATGTGTACCATCACGTTTCCGACTTTGATAAATTTTTTTGGGTTGTTTGGGGAAGGAGACCAGACAGCGAGGTCATCGGTCTCATCGAATTAGGGAAGGATGGGGAAGGAAGTCGGCCGTGCCCTTTCAAAGGAACCATCCCAGCATTTGCCTGGAGCGATTTAGGGAAATCACGGAAAACCTAAATCAGGATGGCCGGACGCGGGATTGAACCGTCGTCCTCCCGAATGCGAGTCCAGTGTCTAACCACTGCACCACCCCGCTCGGTGATTTTGATAAAGGTCGGATTGTAGCCTATCGCGATTGCGGTTTATCGTATCGCGACATTGCTGCTCGCGTTGGTCGAGATCCAATGACTGTCAGTAGAATATGGAATCGGTGGGTTCAGGAGGGTAATACGAAAAGCCATGCTGGATCCCAACGGCCTCGTATCACTAGCAGTCGAGATGACAGGCATCTTATCCGCATGGCTGTTACGGATCGTGCAGCCACGTCTCGACCCCTGAGTTTGCAAGACAACAACCATCTGCACGAACAGTTCGACGACGTTTGCAGCAGCATGGACTATCAGCTCGGAGACCATGGCTGCGGTTACCCTTGACGCTGCATCACAGACAAGAGCGCCTGCGATGGTGTACTCAACAACGAACCTGGGTGCACGAATGGCAAAACATCACTTTTTCGGATGAATCCAGGTTCTGTTTACAGCATCATGATGGTCGCATCTGTGTTTGGCGACATCGCAGTGAACGCACATTGGAAGCGTGTATTCGTCATCGCCATACTGGTTTATCACCTGGCGTAATGGTATGGGGTGCCATTGGTTACACGTCTCCGTCACCTCTTGTTCGCATTGACGGCACTTTGAACAGTGGACGTTACATTTTAGATGTGTTACGACCCGTGACTCTACACTTCATTCGATCCCTGCGAAACCCTACATTTCAGCAGGATAATGCACGACTGCATGATGCAGGTCCTGTACGGGCCTTTCTGGATACAGAAAATGTTCGACTGCTGCCCTGTCCAGCACATTCTCCAGATCTCTCACCAATTGAAAACGTCTGGTCAATGGCGGCCGAGCAACTGGCTCGTCACAATGCGCCAGTCACTACTCTTGATGAACTGTGGTATCGTGTTGAAGCTGCATGGGCGGCTGTACCTGTACACGCCATCCAAGCTCTGTTTGACTCAATGCCCAGGCGTATCAAGGCCGTTATTACGGCCAGAGGTGGTTGTTGTGGGTACTGATATCTCAGGATCTATGCACCCAAATTGCGTGAAAATGTAATCACATGTCAGTTCTAGTACACTATATTTATCGAACGAATACCCGTTTATCATCTGTATTTCTTCTTGGTGTAGCAATTTTAATGGCCAGTAGTGTAATAAGTTGTCATGGCTACATGTCAGAGGTCTCTATCAATGGAGAATTTGACGTTGCGATTGAGTTTTTAAAGCACTATAGGCTTCCTAAATTGCTTCTCTCCACTACATTCGGAAGGAGGAAGGCATGTTGCATGATGGGATAGAGATAACAGCATATACCACTGCAAGACAGAGTCCTCTGTGATGTATTGAGAAGCACTAATCGCCACACACTTTAACCACGATCCAGCCCACAGCAGTAGTTGCCAACGTCGGAGAAACAATCGCACATCCCACTCACTTATGTCCCGAGGTCAACTTGCAGTGCACCAACCACCTCATACGCCGCCAGGGCCAACGCTCAGAGATGGGTGAAAACTACTGCCATGACCACAGCCGCACGGTTGGACGCACATGTATGCCAGAGTGCCCACCTGCAGCCATGGAGGGGATCCAGAGAAGATTGGGGTGGTAGGAATTCGGATGTTATCAATATGTCCAGCGCAACCACTCAACATTTTGAATTTTCTCTCAGATGACACATACGTCACTTCTGTCGCACTCGCCCAGGACATTGGTCACTCCGATAGCCCCTGCTGCCATGGGCAAGATCAGACAGGTGAGTACATTCTTTGTACCTAACCGTCTGCCACAGACAGAGCTAATACAGCAACTGTTGGTTAGCTGACACCGCAAGGATGCGGTTGGCAGAGAATACAGAGAAGTACATTGTAAATACCGTTTGTTACGGTTTAAAACACCTAAACTGTCCTGCACAGTTTCAAACAAGCGATCCATTCTGTAGTTGTATACTGCAGTCACCCCAGCTAGTAATACAATGCTCTTTAGCTAAGGACACTTTATAAAAATTTGTAAGGCGATTACCGATAGCTTCGGGGGTTACTCTTGGGCCTGTGATCCGACATATACAGGGTGTATCATAATTAATGACGTGAACGCATACAGTTCAAAGTACCCGATACTAGAAGCAAAAAAGTCTCAGTAAACATAGGGTCGAAAATGCAGAGCTACGAGCGATTTTTGATATTCGATACTGTGAAACAGATCTCTTCTACTGCAAGCTCTTCGCTTTCCATATTTTGTGAAGTGGCAGTATGGACCAAAACAAGAAAAAAATGTTCAGTTAACATGTACTCTAAAATCATACCTTAAAAGTTATGAGCATTTGTTCATTAGAAGAGTTATGTTTCAAAGTAGCGAAGATAAAAAAGTGCTCATAGCTCGTAACCTATGCATTTAGAGCACATGTTTACTGGACATTTTTTCTTTTTTTGGTCCATACTGCCACTTCCCAAAATATGGAAAGCAAAGAGCTTTCAGTAGAAGAGATTTGTTTCACAATGTTGAAGATGAAAAATTGCTTGTAGCTCTTAAGGTACGCATTCTCGAGCCTTTGTTTACTGAGATTTTTTTGCTTCTAATGTTTTTGTACTTTCAACTGCATGCGTTTACGCCATTAATTATGATACATACTGTATAAATTTATTACTCTACATTTGGTGGTCATCCACGTTAAACATTGCTGTTGACAAAAAAAAATTGTTTCCCTGGTTCCCAGTGCTTCCATGTCAACTTTTTCTTATATTCCTCTTGCTGTCATATACTCGTTCCCATTTACAAGAACTGTCCTGCACCAGGCAGAAGACCTATAATGACTCCCTCAATTTCCCCGCATTTCTGCGTATTTTCCCTCAACTTAAACGTATTTTCTGTCATTTTTCGTAATTTTGTTGATTTTATGTTACTTTTGCCCATGCGATCATGACACCGCTTATTCTAAAATTGCTTGTACTAAATCTAGTACAGTTGCCAACACCTAGCGAAAATCCACTATTTTCCTGGTTGGACGGCAGAGTATAGAATTCTACTCGAATGCATCCAGTCACCTCCAACCACATGTTCTACAGTTGCAGTGCAACTGTGGATGTGAACTTAGTGTTCAGGTATGAATCTGCCATGCATTATATCTGGAAAGATGTTGGGATGCGGATCCACAAAATACCACAAGCAGGATAGGGTTCGAAAGGGGATCAACAATGCATTACGTCCAGAGATGTGTTCTGTGATCGAGCTGGATCCGCCAGTGGGAAGACTGGGTTATGGGAGCAGTCCGAAACAACATTTTACTGTATGTCTACTGAGGTAATAGTGATACATGCAATTAGACTGCTGCCTTTGATGCTTTCCTGGAAAAGAGAGCCATCTGCCTCTAAACTTAAGATGATCAGCGTTAAAGGACGATAGAAAGTAACTCGAGTGATCGGTTGAGATGGAGAGAGGGGGAGATGATGCTGCAGGTCATTTATCATACATTTAAGCATTTTTTTAACATTGTTCTCTCGGGTTATATCAGTTTCGCAGTATAACCTGCGATCAAGTAGTACACAACTGGTTGTTCTGTGTGTGACTTAGAGCAATGCCATATACACACCTTAAGAGTAGGCGAAATAGCAATACTATCCCGCACATGAGCAGTACAGCCTAATATCAGACCATGACTTCTGTGTGCAAGAGAAAGGTTGCCAGAGTAAGCTATGGTAAAATCCTTACATCTCCTTTGGCCACTGATCGTGGTGTTTATTTCCTTGTAAGATATTGCTGTTTCTTTGTATGCACTTTCATCTGTCGACGATCATTTTATGGGGCTGTTGTGAACATATCATAATTTACGAACCGTAATCGGGCTTGAACTTCGTAAACAGCAGGCGTCATGCACCTCTGGAAGCCTATGTAGTGCTTGTGTTACAAAGAATCGACGTTTCCTTTCGTGTGCAAGGTAGAATTTTTATCACTTTACAGTTTGTGACCACAGTTTATCATAGAGAAACTTGCATGGAGAATGTATGTCATGCGCTGGGAATATGTTTCTTAGAATGGAATATTAGAACCATGTAGCCTTAGGAATGCATGTGTTCATGTTCCACGATCATTTCTCTCTTACTATTACCTTCTTGGTTCTGACCCGAGGCACTAGACCAACACTTCTGAATTGAAAACGCAGTTGATTTTCGTAAAATGCTTCAAACTGCGTCTGTCTGGATTTCCATCATGCATAAACCACACTTTCTTCTTCATAACCGCCTGTTACATGATCACAACACTCTCATGTCTACTATACACCGATGAGGGGTGTTACCTCCTTAAGATGCGCACAACCGGAGAGAACTTGTGTACCTAGATGGGCGCCGTGAGTAAGACTGGTGCAGAACCGTTGTAGCTGAACACCAGTTATGGACTCGGCTCGCTCTGTTCCTTCATGAGATATCGAATGTAGCACGTATAGTAGCCTCCTACTTGTGATCAGTTGCAAATTAAATCGATAACGGTGTTGTGGGAAGAGTTGGTAAAAGACAAGGCGATCTTTCAGTCTCCAACTTCATCCTAAGAATGCGAGAATGCTCTGTGACTCCCATCCGCATAGGGAAAGATGGGCAATCCTAATCGTAAATTACGCACTAAGATCGAAGTCCTAGAAATATGTAGATCAGTATGCTGCCTGATATACTTTGGTGTACATATATGTTCGATAAATAACCATGAATTGTTGTACTGCACAGTCATCTACATTCGCAATTTAGTACACGGTACTCGCAAAGTAGTGGAGGGAGTACGTATGTGTTTGGATAGGGTCCGCCTTTGGCAAAACACAATTTTGTTTTTTAACCCAAACATGTTTCACTGCAGTTGCAGCATCTTCAGTGGGTTTTTATTTTATGGCTGTTAAAGAAAAACAATGTTCTTTACTGTTTGTATACATCTAACTATTAGTTTTTAAATCGTAATTACAGATATTTGAAAAAAAACACATAAAATTATGAATTCATACCTTTTTCCCACAGGGTGTGGTTTTTCTGATGTGTTGTGTTTCTACAGTGACTGTTTTGTTCCACAGTTTGGGTTAAAAAACAAAATTGTATTTTGCTAAAGGCGGACCCTATCCAAAAACATACGTATTGTTAAAACAAACACGGAAAAAAAGAGCTTCAACCCCAAGATGATTAGTGGAGGGACGTTTAGCGGTGATACAGAAATTGGCAATCATGCTGCCGCATCATTTGTTGGTGTTGAATTTACGGAAAAACTAGTAAAATTTCTAAAATTGACCACATTGTCAATTTTGGTGCTTATTACGGTACATCAGTGGTGTCTTTTCCATCTCATCCGTCCATTGGTACACTGTTGATTACCACATAATGATCGGACTGACATCACTTGTTTGAGATGGAGAGATAGTCTTAGTGGGAGCAAAACCCTCCTGGGATGGCCTGCATCGAAACAGCGATTTGTGCATGACTGCAGTTGACGGATCAATCGAAATGAGATACCTAGACAGAATACCTAGACACCGGCTACCACGTCACTGTGAAAGATGGCTTTAAATGTAGAGGTCATCAATCATACTCGGACAGCTTTTTGGAAATGCCCTACAACGCCGCAAACCTCTTCCAGTTTCCATATGTCGCGAAATCTTCCAAATCTTTTATCAATGAGAAATACCGCCTCTGTCTTTTATTTTAATCGTCCTGCGTGTTGTGGAAGCAGTAGTAGCATTATTTACACCATGCAATGTCTAGTTTTCTGTGAGAGCCCATGGGTCGAGATGTGTTAATGTCGATTTAGCAGCTTGACACAGACCTCGAAGTCGTGGTGGAAAAAACAAAATGATGGCAGTGTATGCAGCTGCAGTCATACACCGCTTGAATGTCTTACAACAGAAAAAACGATGTATCCAGCAACAACACAGGGACTCTCTCTTGCGATTGATAGGCTATGGGATATGGTCCTCCTACAGTAAAGGTGATGAAATTTTACACTGGTCTGTGGAAACGACTTTGATCATGAGCCACCTGCTCCAATGAAGCACTTACCTGTATATTTAGTAGGATCACCACATATAGTCAATGCCGACACGCAGCCGGTATTTGTTTTCGACATTTCGGAAGACAGGGACATGGTAATATCTTATGAAATTCTCTACCAGATAATTTTTGTGGAGTTTTTATAGTTCGCAGTTTTTATCTTTTGGATGACACACTTACTTTACTTTTGCGTGTCCGCATGGTTTCCAGTGGTGGAAGATTTGGCCGTTGTCCGATTGGGCAACGTTTCCGGCAATCGCCGGCATTTTACTTTCTTCTATGTAGCATGTAAGTAAAATACACACGTGGAGGCACAAAATAACGAGGGAGGAGATAATGTCTGGGTGACAGACATGAATGCACCATGAGAGACGCACATCTCCTCCGGCCGGAGTGGCCGAGCGGTTCTAGGCACTACAGTCTGGGACCGCGCGACCGCTACGGTCGCAGGTTCGAATCCTGCCTCGGGCATGGATGCGTGTGGTGTCCTTAGGTTAGTAATGTTTAAGTAGTTCTAAGTTCTAGGGGACTGATGACCTCAGAAGTTAAGTCCCATAGTACTCAGAGCCAGTACCTGGATATAGTTCGGAAATGGACCGCAATGCACTAGCAAAATCCTCGTCCTTCTTCGAGATCCTGTATGATATGCAGTCCTCCTGATTTTCCCAATAAGAAACACCACCATAACTGCTCATAATATCTTTTCTATTACTTCGTGTTGCAGGAGAAAGCCTCATTTGGCGTGGGATTACACTTTGTACACAGTTGGCAGAGCTACAACATGTTCCCATTTCCACCAAGTGGTCAAAACAAGGTCATGTCGCATTGATTCAGCTCACCCTGTTTCTCCACAGAATGTAGAAGGTCTTAGATACAGCGCTCTCTGCCTTCCGTTCAGTTCCGACTTAAACTGAGATGATCACATGGTCGAAGCTGCAGGGAGGGTAGGCTAGAGACTGAGGAGCAGTTATAAGATACAGGGGGACTGTCTAAACAGCTGCGCTGCAGTTTTTGCTGTGTGGGATCCACGTTCGAGAAAGGAGACTCGTTTCGAGATATGAGAGCGGTGCAAAAGTAATTCACCAGTGGCTCTAATCATTAAAAGACACCTCCATAGGATCCAATGCAAATATGTGGTTCAATGGATAGATTTGATTCCAAATCGCAGACAGCATTTCTACCAAAAAGCGTAACGCTATCAGTGACTCTTGTGTGTGCCTGTAGAACCAAGACCGCCTTTTGTGCATGGTAACGTTAACATAATCGTTGTGATTGTGTTTTTAATAGCCACTGTCCTTACGCAAAATGCATGTTGCCAGCGGTAGAAACCTTCTGTGGTCAGCTTCAAATGTCGGTTCTCAATAGCGTTCCTTGAAAAGAACATTGTCTACCCCCAGGGATTCCGATTTGAGCTATCTGCTGAGTGTAACCCGACTGCTGGAAAAAATTACTCGCCACGCAAAGGGTCTCTCGTGATCAATTTAATTAATTAGTAGTCTATTAATTTGATATCAATAATGTGCTGCCTGGCGGGTGGAAGTGATGGCTAGGGTACAACAGAAATGATTCTTGACTGGGATTCGTAATCAGGCGCTGTTTTTTTTTTTTTTTTTTTTTCGTTGCAGCGATATCTTTTGACGAAATTTCAATCTCTCGCCTACGCAGGGGAGACGACGATCGTAATAAAATCAGATGTATTACCGAATTCATAAAGTGATATGTAGTATAAACCTGATATTTGCAACTGCTCTGTACTGTTACCTTAAGGGACTTCGTATATGACGAGACATTTGATTACCTTAAGGGAGTTCGAAAGCACTCCGTCATGAGCCAAAAATGAGTTTAACATTCTAGTCCTGTGATGCAGGACATAATAGATATTAAGCTGATTAGAACATAATTTTTTACATGATGAGAAAATACTTAGAGGAAATGTAGCCTGTATCATATTGTTACAGGATTTTCACAAAAAATGAGTTCAAATGTGCGTGAAATCCTATGGGACTTAACTGTTAAGGTTATCAGTCCCTAAGCTTACTCACTACTTAACCCTAAATTATCCTAAAGACAAACACACACACCCATGCCCGAGGGAGGACTCGAACCTCCGCCGGGACCAGCCGCACAGTCCATGACTGCAGCGCCTTAGACCGCTCGGCTGTTGTACGGAAAGAATAGTCTAAGGGACAATCGAAGAATGTCCTTTGTTTTCGGATTGCATTTCCTTAGGACTCTTCCAATGAATCTCAGTCTGGCATCTGCTTTACCGACGATCAACTTTATATGATCATTCCATTTTAAATCACTCCTAATGCGTACTGCCAGACAATTTATGGAATTAACTGCTTCCAGCTGCTGACCTGCTACTTTGTAGCTAAATGATAAGGGATCTATCTTTCTATGTATTCGCAGCACATTACACTTGTCTACATTGCGATTCAATTGCCATTCCCTGCACCATGCGTCAATTCGATGCAGATCCTCCTGCATTTCAGTACAATTTTCCATTGTTACAACCTCTCGATACACCACAGCATCATCTGCAAAAAGCCTCAGTGAACTTCCGATGTCATCCACCAGGTCATTTATGTATATTGTGAATAGCAACGGTCCTACGACACTCCCCTGCGGGACACCTGAAATCACTCTTACTTCGGAAGACTTCTCTCCATTGAGAATGACATGCTGCGTTCTGTTATCTATGAACTCCTCAATCCAATCACACAATTGGTCTGATAGTCCATATGCTCTTACTTTGTTCATTAAACGACTGTAAGGAACTGTATCGAACGCCTTGCGGAAGTCAAGAAACACGGCATCTACCTGTGAACCCGTGTCTATGGCCCTCTGAGTCTCGTGGACGAATAGCGCGAGCTGGGTTTCACACGAGCGTCTTTTTCGTAACCCATGCTGATTCCTACAGAGTAGATTTCTAGTCTCCAGAAAAGTCATTATACTCGAACATAATACATGTTCCAAAATTCTACAACTGATCGACGTTAGAGATATACGTCTATAGTTCTGCATATCTGTTCGACGTCCCTTATTGAAACGGGGATGATCTGTGCACTTTTCCAATCCTTTGGAACGCTACGCTCTTCTAGAGACCTACGGTACACCGCTGCAAGAAGGGGGGCAAGTTCCTTCGCGTACTCGGTGTAAAATCGAACTGGTATCCCATCAGGTCCAGCAGCCTTTCCTCTTTTGAGCGATTTTTATTGTTTCTCTATCCCTCTGTCGTCTATTTCGATATCTACCATTTTGTCGTCTGTGCGACAATCTAGAGAAGGAACTACAGTGCAGTCTTCCTCTGTGAAACAGCTTTAGAAAAAGACATTCAGTATTTCGGCCTTTAGTTTGTCATCCTCTGTTTCAGTACCATTTTGGTCACAGAGTGTCTGGACATTTTGTTTTGATCCACCTACCGCTTTGACATAAGACCAAAATTTCTTAGGATTTTCTGCCAAGTCAGTACATAGAACTTTACTTTCGAATTCATTGAACGCCTCTCGCATGGCCCTCCTCACACTACATTTCGCTTCGCGTAGTTTTTGTTTATCTGCAAGTCTTTGGCTATGTTTATGTTTGCTGTGAAGTTCCCTTTGCTTCCGCAGCAGTTTTCTAACTCAGTTGTTGTACCATGGTGGCTCTTTTCCATATCTTACGATCTTGCTTGGCACATACTCATCTAACGCATATTGTACGATGGTTTTGAACTTTGTCCACTGATCCTCAAAACTATCTGTACTTGAGACAAAACTTTTGTGTTGAGCCGTCAGGTACTCTGTAATCTACTTTTTGTCACTTTTGCTAAACAGAAAAATCTTCCTACCTTTTTTAATATTTCTATTTACTGCTGAAATCATCGATGCAGTAACCGCTTCATGATCGCTGATTCCCTGTTCTGCGTTAACTGTTTCAAACAGTTCAGGTCTGTTTGTCACCAGAAGGTCTAATATGTTATCGCCACGAGTCGGTTCTCTGTTTAACTGCTCAAGGTAGTTTTCAGATAAAGCACTTAAATAAATTTCACTGGATTCTTTGTCCCTGCCACCCATTATGAACGTTTGAGTCTCCCAGTCTATATCCGGCAAATTAAAATCTCCAACCAGAACTATAACATGGTGGGGAAATCTACTCGAAATATTTTCCGAATTATGCTTCAGTTGCTCAGCCACAACTGCTGCTGAGCCAGGGGGCCTATAGAGACATCTAATTACCATGTCTGAGCCTTCTTTAACCGTGACCTTCACCCAAATCATTTCACATTTCGGATCTCCGTCAATTTCCTTCGATACTATTGCACTTCTTATCGCTATAAACACACCTCCCCCTTCACTGTCCAGCCTGTCTCTGCGGTATACATTCCAATCTGAGTTTAGGATTTCATTACGTTTACGTCTGGTTTTAGCCAACTTTCTGTCCCTAGTACTGTATGGGCGTTGTGACCGTTTATTAATGAGAGCAGTTCTGGGACCTTTCTATAGACGCTCCTGCAGTTTACTATTAGCACATTAATATTGTTATTCCCTGTTGCATTTTGCTTACTCCTACCTTGCCGCGTCTCAGGAGGCGTCTTGTCGGGCCTAGGGAGGGAATTCTCTAACCTAAAAAACCCCCATGTGCACTCCACACGTACTCCGCTACCCTTGTAGCCGCTTCCGGCGTGTAGTGCGCGCCTGACCTATTCAGGGGGACCCTACATTTCTCCACCCGATAGCGGAGGTCGAGAAATTTGCACCCCAGATCTCTGCAGAATCGTCTGAGCCTCTGGTTTAAGCCTTCCACTCGGCTCCAAACCAGAGGACCGCGATCGGTTCTGGGAACGATACTACAAATAGTTAGCTCTGATTCCACCCCGCGAGCGAGGCTTTTCGCCTTCACCAATTCCGCCAACCGCCTGTACGAACTGAGGATGACCTCTGAACCCAGACGGCAGGAGTCATTGGTGCCGACATGAGCAACAATTTGCAGTCGGGTGCACCCAGTGCTCTCCATCGCCGTCTGTAGGGCCTCCTCCACATCTCGGATGAGACCCCCCCGGCAAGCAGACAGAGTGAACACTGGCCTTCTTCCCCGACCTTTCCGCTATTTCCCTAAGGGGCTCCATCTCCCGCCTAACGTTGGAGCTCCCAATAACTAATAAACCCCTCCCCCCGTGTGCCTGCTCGGACTTTGCTGAAGGAGCAGCCACATGTCCACTCACAGGCAGAGCGGGCGATGCCACACGGCCAGCCTCCACATTTACCCTCCGCCTCGTGCGCCGCGAACGCCGCTGAACCCGCCACTTCCCTTGGGGAGAGGGTGGCCCAACCGCGGCCGGTACCCGCGAAGATGTCTCGACAGCAGGGACAGTGGGTGAAGCATGTAACACCTGGGATGTACCTTACGACGCACCAGACCCCCCACTGCCGCTACACTCCGAGGCAGCAGCCTTAAGACGGCTGACCGCGGCCATCAACACGTTCAGCTGTTCGCGAACAGTGGCCAGCTCCTCCTGCGTCCGTACACAGCAGTCACACATCCTATCCATCCTAAGGAATCAATTTACTGAACAGAGTTAATCAACTTTTAACTAGACTGCTAATTCACTAAAGGCGGCTGATTATTGACTAAAGTGCGATTGCTAGCCACTTCTTGTAGAAAACAATGAAAATAGCACTACCTGTCTCTGGACTGTATTGAAAACAAACACTAGCACTACTGGCACTATGGTTGACTAAAGGGACTCTCTCTGACTGTATTCAAAACAAACACGAAATCTATGGAACACTATTAATAGCACTCGACAATTAAAGCTTCCTAAAAGCAAAAACACACGGAAGAAGAAGTGACAAGTAAGAAAAATACAGTTAATACTTAAATTAAGGTAGCTCGCTGCACAGCAGACGTGAAGCAGACGGCGGTTAGGACGACACTGACACTTGAAATACCTACATCTCGTAATTATAAAACTCACCATCATTATTATGAATAATGCACATCTTCTTGTATCTAATTACATGTTGGATGCTAAATTCCTGTTTCCATTTCAAATACAAATTCTTAATTATCCATGTTGTATGAAAGCTGTTTAATCTAAGGAAACATAACAATTTAATTTTTGAGGCAAAAATGAAAAAACAAATCCTCTTTGTCTGGACTATTTCCATCGTCTTATACCAAAGAGGTAGATAAATATCGTAGAAACATGGAAAACAATCATTTTCACTGCATCGAGCACATCATGCAAATGCTACATTTTTACATTTGCTACTGTACCATTATAATATGAACCCAACAGAACTGCTCTGGAGCCAAGCTACTGGATTTGGCCCGAGAAGTAAACAGACTTACACTGCCAGGCGTACTGGATATAACGCACGCAACTTTTTCACACGTCACTGCCGAAAGCTGGCGGCATATAGAATGGCTCGTCATAAAAGAAGAGAAAATGCTGCGCCTGGTTGGCTTCATGGATTCTCTTGTTGATAGGCTCGTTATCAACGTAGCAGGTGACACTTCCAGAGCTGCAATGTATTTCTCGGATTCGGATAAGGAAGGAGCTAAGAGATTACCAGACGACTGACTGAAAATAATACCTTCAGTGGGTTCAATAGTTAACTATTCGGTGAAATCCTTGAATACTCTCTTACGTAACACACGGCTTATGCAGAAAAATTACACTGAGGTTAAGTCAGGAATTTTCATCGTTCTTGTTTTTAGTCACCATAGTACGTTAGCTAAAACCGATAACGTGTTGCGGTTTTCGTCTAGTCGTCTAAGGAGCGTATTGTGGGAGATTTGCCGTGTATTATTTCATGCTGCTTAAAAATTAAATGATATTCGAAGCTGTATTGCTCCTCTGTTCGTCTCGTTTTTCGTGTGAACTGCAGCTGGCCACGCCATTGAGGGTAGCTATATCAGCTAACCGGCCAGTGCTAAGTTAAATGCGCCGGAAATGCTGTATCCCTTATTATCGCTAAGTCGATGTGCTCGTAACGCACTGCACAAAACGTACCATTATTATCGTACTTGACTATACATGCGACAGATTTGCTGCAGTCCCACTTGAATATGAAATCCAATGAGGATCCAGCAAACGCTGAAGAATACACAGTGCAATGTTTACATCAGGTTTATTCTTATGATGAACGGATTATAGTCAGAAGACGGATGCAAACTAATAATGATATTACCCAGGCCTTTACCTCATCGTCTGAAGCACGGCCACGAACATCGTAGTGCCATGCTCTTCAGGGCGATTTGCAAGTATGCAGATGTCGATGTAAACGGTGTCTATAAAATATGTCATTACTTTCTACCTTCTTCGGAGGGATGTAGTTAATGCAGATTGCTTTCGTGTAGGGCTAATATTGTTCCAGATTCTTCCTTAAGCACATGTTGGTATTGCTTTCACAAGGGGGGCATTCTTCCCTCAACAGTAATACTGTAAAATACAGAAAAATTTGTACTTCTAATAATTAGAAACACTCATATGCACCAAAGGCGTCCCCTCTTTACTGGCCTCAGGAAGTGATAATTGTATTGTCTGTGATTCTGTACCAAGACCTTCCCCAAGAAACCTGCAGTCAGGGAGCAAATTCAGTTCTAGATGCAGGAAAGTTTAGATATCTTAAAATAAAGACTATCTAGCAAGAACGAAACTCAGTTAAAGTGATCCTCTTCAGTTTTTTAAATTCTTTGCGTTGTTCACACTGTTAAAAAAACGTTAATAGTAAAGCTCTACAACCAAGCTTAAAACTAAAACCACACACTCAATGTTGATATCTGTTGCAAAGATTCTGGTAGTACGTGTCCTCCATGGAGTTGTAATAGTATTTTCTTGGTTACTTTAACGCTAATTATCGCTGACGAAGCCTACTTTATTGTAAGTAACCGGTGGTGTACAAAGACACTTTATTCTCGACTGCTGGCACAGAACCGTAGGCTTGACTCATGAGAGACCTTCTGCTGGCTCTAGTTTGACAAACTATATCATGAGTGACAATGTCCTGCTGTCGCATACGTGAAGGCTCCTTTAAAAGTTACTACACACGTAACTGCAGACTTGACAAGCACGAATGATCTAACGTTTTACGCCAAGTCTGCTTGAGCATGTAGACGATAAATTTGCGCAAATTCAGACCTTGTAGATGTTTGGTGGTAGGTTTGACTCGTAGTAGATATTAAATAATCACGTAAAGCAAGGGTCGTTTTTATTACTTTGTCAATGTGCCCTAGTTCCAAATGTAGAGCGATCTGAAAAATCCTAAAGATAATTGTAAATATCCCAAAAACCTTCTCAATAATAAGCCTCAAATGAAAAGCATCATCTCCTATGCCTACACAGTTTTCGTGACCTTTGGACGACTTCTGTCTCTCTGAAATGTTCAATGACACAAATGTCACCTAAAAAATTCTGTATTCTAAAAAGCACGTCCAACCGGTATCCTGTCATTTATACCGAAATCGAAAACAATAAATCTATCATGTACGTCTACAATTACTAGTAGAACCGTACTGCAACACGTGTGTAATTAAAATAAAATGAGCCACTAGCAGCTGGAGGAACTCATCATCATCATCATTAATCGATTTATCAGGGCCGAATGACGTCATCTCATTTCTTCATTTATTTCTTAACTAACTGAACCTTCGAACAGACGTCTCCATCCACAGGGATCTTCAGTTCATCTACTTGCTGCTCTTCCTTGTGGCCTTCTGTTTTCAACTTCATCTTACAAGTTGATGTTTTCTAAACTATCCCCTTCTCTTCTCAAAATGTGCCCAAGTTACTGGAAGTAGCTTTGACTGACACGGGAAGATAAATTGTTGTGGTGCTACGTTATTCTACAACTGAAACATTGGTTCTTCTTGCTGACCACGGTAAACGTAACATCTTCCTCCAAGACCACATCTCAATGACATCAATTCTGCTCTTGTCAATGGCTTTCATCGTCCAGGTCTCGCTGCCATATAAGCACACCGGGAACACCAATGACTTCACCAAGCGCGTCATCTGTCATTTTGGCTATTGCCCACTTCTGCCAAATCTTACTGAGCTTAACCATTGCAACTCGGCCAAGGACGATTCGTCGTTTGTTTTATATTATTTATCGCAATGCCCTTTTTCAATGATCAGAGAGCCTAGATAGGGCTATACACAATCATTCACTACCTTCAGATCCTTTAAGCAATTTGTAAGTTGGATTTCAACTAAACCTTGTCAATCAATAGCCATTAGTTTGGTCGTTCTTTTTCATGCTTATACCTAGACCGACATTGAAACTAATAATTGTTCACTCCAGAGAACGCATTACTAAGTTCGCTCTCAATTCTTGCAATGGGAGAGGTATCATCAGCAAAGCGTAAACTGCTGATTTTCCTGCCGTCGATTGAATTTCTACCATTCCAACAGTTCAATGTGGCATTATGAGATACTACGCATAGATGTTACAGACCTGATGTGACAGTGTATTGACTCCATTTGTCACATCGGAAACTCCTAGCATTCATCATCCATCTTTACGGTTGCAATATGACTGTTTTTAAGACCGTTTAGTAATGATGCTAGGTGTTTCGGAACGCAGACACATTGACCACAAGACACAGTCAAAGGACATTTCATAATATAGGAAACAAATGAAGGCACGGACACAGATTTTACGATCTTTTTCAGACATCTACCTCAAATTCATGATTGTTTCTCGAGTATCTTTACCTACCACAAAACCTGTCTGTTCCATAGAAATCGCAGAATACAGGAATTTCTTTAGGCGTTGATTAATTATGTGCAGGAGAACTTCGCTTGCATGCGATACTAATGCTGTAGTCCGATAACTGGAGCAGTTCCTAATTGACCGTTTTTTGTGATGAAGAATTAGAAAATATGCATCTCTTACATATTAAATGTAAAGCGCGCGTACGTTCCTCTCCCATCACAGTCAGCATTTCTATGGAAATATCATCTATAGCTGGGGCTTCGTTGTTTTTCAAATTCTTGATGACATTCTCTTGAGGGACTCTCTATGTATATCTTCGCAAAATCTATAGCTATCTTAGATCAGTAATGTGAACGCATTGTGGTATGAACTGCACATATTTCAGGTACGTACTGATGCTTGTAGAAGCATACTTGAGCTATGTGGAGGCATGAAGGATTCGTGCATGCTTGTGCAAAACGCTTGCTCATGCCTGCTTGTCAAGCATGGAGTTACGTGAATAGCCACCTTAACGCATAGTAGTGCTGGAAGCAACTGTCCGGAAGAAGCTACTCTGCACGCAGTACTACAATTTCCGAGTAAAAGACGAAACCGTTTCAACTAACACAGTGACACTTCTAAGTTTGTGGCGCCTTTTTCTGTTGTGTGCGGTCAACCAGTACTAATCGAGAGCTACTAGGCAATGGGCACTGCAACTGTAATTTTTCCCATGGAGAGAAATCACTATTCAATCAGCGGACACGGAATTTTGTGTTTCTTCGTGTGAACTTAAAATCGGAAATCAATGCCCCAATATGCACTATATATCAGAAGTTTGTGGCCTGCTCGACTTCACCCGCTCTTGGAGGCAACATTTCTGACAGGGGCATCCCCTTAAACGTACTTTTCTAGCCGGTTTCCATTCGTCTGTCCTTATGAAATAAACACTGAATTAATAGTTTAAAACAGTAAAGAAAAATACAGTAAAATGTCTTCAAAGACCTAAAATGGCGCTGAAATGCTCTTTCATTGTATCTGTGTTTGTAGGAAGCAGATAAAACGGGAGAGCCGACATACATGTTTGCATAAAAAAATTCTATTTGGTAGTGTGATTATAGTGTAGTAAATGCCAAGAAGGGGACAGATGTCTCGCAAAATAAAAACAAAACTAAGAATTCGTAGCTTGAATGTTCCTTCGCTGCATATTTTTATAAAAAACTAATGTAAAAAATCACAAAAAGTTAGAAAGCTGTGTTCCTGATTTTAGATTCTTCTTAGATGGATATTCTTTGCTTTTTCAACAAAGCATCAAATAAACCTTATTTAACCGCGTTTTATAGCTACAGAAAGTAGTTCCGATACCATTTAGGTAAATAAACGTCAGTTGCGGCTTTGTAATGGTAAAATGACAGTCGACGCTTTCAGAACAGGATAAAGTACGTTCTGGCGGTATAATTTCCGCAAGAAAAGTTTTTAACTTCATATCGGATTTTCCTGTTTACTAACTATTCCGCAGTCTATTGTTGTAACACGCACATTTCTAAATTTCGCACAGCAGTCAACGCATACTCCAACGCTAAAAGATAGGGAATGCGAGTGGTTTGCGATAGCAAGTGGTAATTTAAGACCGATTAAATATGCGCGAGATAGCACATATTCAAGCTGGACAATGTGGAAATCAAATAGGGGCGAAGGTATTCAAGTAGTTTTATTGCAAGTTATCTCACAAGCTTCGTACTTTAGTGATACAAATAATAATATTCTTTTTTCAGTTCTGGGAGGTAATTTCCGATGAACATGGCATAGATCCGACTGGAACGTACCATGGAGATTCTGATTTACAACTGGAGCGCATAAATGTGTACTACAACGAAGCAACAGGTAATTCACTGTAAATTATAGTTATTTGTGACACTTTACTTGTAGTATCTCTTATTAATTACTGAAAATTTTACATCGATGAATATATGGCTATTTACGCAGATAACATACCTCATTTGAGATTGACTATCACTTTGGAATGAGACTGTTTCATTTCTTTTGTTGTTTCTACTTGCTTATAAATTTGTTCTGTGAACTGTGGGAAACAGTTGCTCTAAATATTTAAATAAATCGTTTTATCGAATTTTGAGCGTAACACATAACATGACTTTGGTGAGATTCAGGATCTGGGGTAAATTTATTTAGGTTTTATTCGACTGATTTTTGTGGAGGGAGATACATAATCCTTTGCGACAAAATTCATAGTTCGAAAAGCCATCAGAATATCTTGATTTAGAGTTTTAAAATTGTGGCAAGCTAAATTCATGATATTTCCTTCCAAAGGCATTTCTTTCCACAGTACTGTAGAGAACATTGCATTTAATGGTCATTCCGGCTGTCTTCTGACATAAAATAAACATACATGTGATTAAGATCTCATACTTCAAATATAATTATACTTGACCGTTTCGGTTTTAGTTACTGACAGCTATGTTTCCAATTCTGAATACCAACAGACAATTTCTTTCTCATAGGAGGGAAATATGTGCCACGAGCCATTCTCGTGGACCTGGAGCCTGGTACTATGGACTCAGTCAGGTCTGGGCCGTTTGGACAACTGTTTCGCCCCGATAATTTCGTTTTTGGGCAGAGTGGAGCAGGCAACAATTGGGCGAAGGGACACTACACGGAAGGAGCTGAATTGATGGATTCGGTGCTTGACGTTGTGAGGAAAGAAGCAGAAAGTTGTGACTGTCTTCAGGGATTCCAGCTAACTCACTCGCTGGGCGGTGGAACTGGTTCTGGCATGGGAACGCTGCTGATATCGAAAATAAGGGAGGAGTACCCTGACCGCATTATGAACACCTTCAGTGTTGTGCCATCACCTAAGGTAAGGGCGGAAGTTGTATTAATGTAGACATGTACTGAGTTGAATACGCTTCAAGCAATGGAGATGTGTGTCAATTAAAGTTTGTGCCAGGCTAGGGGGCGTGCTCACGTAACCTAGTGGTTAAGACGATTGCTCGTAATAAGCAGGAATTCCCGGTTCGAGTCAGTCTGGCACAACCTTTCAGTTGTCACTAGATATCCTTTAACATGTATTGTTGTACCATTCAGTGATTGACGATATTATTTCACAGGTCTCTGACACAGTTGTTGAACCATATAATGCCACTCTCTCCGTCCATCAGCTAGTTGAGAACTCCGACGAGACATACTGCATCGACAATGAAGCCCTGTATGATATCTGCTTCCGCACGTTAAAACTCACTACTCCAACTTATGGAGATCTGAATCACCTAGTGTCTGCAGCAATGTCTGGAGTAACAACATGTCTCAGGTACGTGTTCTATTGAAGGAAATGAATGCCGTTAACGCCAACAGCAGTTGCCTAAATTGCAAGGCTTGTGTTATGCTTAGGCCGTTCAAATGTAAATATGGACGTGTACATCAGTTTCGCTAGGAAAGGGGACTTAGAATTTTTGAGCTTCTTGTTGGGGTCATGTACTGTTGTCAAACATTTTACGATCATTGCATTTTCATATACAGATGGTTTTTTTTTTTTCGTTTTTAACACTGAGAATATTTATAGTGGTGTACTAAGCACTTTCAATACAATCATACTCAAACACAATTCTTACAGCAATTCTACGTCTGTGGCCTGACACTACATGTAAACATAAAAGCAAATACTGCGTGTTTTTTTATTTGGCCACTTTTAATTTCATTACTGTATTTATTCGAATACCTATCAAAATACCATTTCTTGTGAGAAGTCTAGTTTGGTGTGTTGGTTAAAGATGAGTGCCAATGTGCTACCAGTAGGTAAAATTGTATCTGAATGCGTTCATTAACATCCTTCTTTTGCTTTTGGAGCATCCACCACACTTTTTTCCGGGTTCCATAAAGGTCTCGTTCCGTACATTTTGTATATCGTTCCTGATAATAACTCTTTTATTTTTCAAAGATCTGAGTTCGCCCGATTACAAATGATCTTACACTCGCTGTAATCCTCTCGACTTTGACTGCCTTTGCATTTTAAGAATGCTTTCTTCTTGTGAACAGCCAATTCCGAAACATCTTGGCGAAACCATGCTGCTCTGTTCGTGGTAATGCCTCCTGCCAGATTTACTCTAGTATATTATGTCTAAGAGTAGCTCGCCTAGCTACTGCATCTTGTTCTTTTAGACAATGATTGAAATTAAAGTCGAACAAACTCAAATAGCTTCACAGCTTGGATTTTTCAACTAAATAGGTTTGGTGACCAGGAACATCGTCATTCGTTTAAGTGGAGTCGGTTGTCAACGTAATGACGGAATTTTTGTAGTTTCAGAACAGTTACCAATAGTATATATGCCAATAAGAGATTATTGTTGTATTCAGCCACTTTTTCGCATTTACTTTCGTTCCCGATAGTGTGCAGCATTGTGTGGGCCTAGCATAAGAAATACGCAGAAGCATACAGGTAGTAATTTTTCCCTGGTGTCTTTTTCTAGTGGAACGGGAAAGGGAGCTGTACTATGTAGAAGTTAGCAATCAAGATGCAGTGTCGTTTGGTAGGTCTGGTAAATCAGAGAATTTTGTCAAATGCTGTTGTTGACAAGCGTAATTCTTGTACCTATTGCAAATAAACCTTGCGTTAGGACTTCATGAATGTAACTGTTGATAGCTGTCTAAAGTGGTTACTTAATCTCATTCTAGGTTTGGGTTAATCAGTTTTTCAGTTTAAGGCTTAGGCTGTAAGACTGATCAAAACAGTTTAAAATGCATGGGGTTCTACAGAAATACTTTCAGATTAATGAGTTTCTATGTGGCAGTATAAGCTACAAGGATGAAAGATGCTCTCTGACTGTCAAGTTAAGATCACTACAACGGAGGTCGTTGACAAAACACATAACATTGTGACGTAGGATTGTCGAAAGTGCGCAAGATAATCGGAACAATAGACATCTCAAATGAACGAGGACACAGTATCCTGTACAAAAACTGTGTGTGACTGGTGTCAGGTTTGCCAATTGTGGACCCAGAACGCATCCAGAAATAGTCTTTCGACAGCGCTGTTTGGTCACAATCGACAGGACTTTTTGTGTCGTTTCGGAACCGTGAGCGAAACTTGCATCCGTTATTGTACATCAGTCAAGACTACACTTATGTTCAGAGAAACAGAACACCTTGAACGAATAGAGAATGGACTTTCGTATTCACAAGTTATGTACATTAATACATTCTGCAGAAATGATTGGCATTTCAGTCACATCGATTCAGCATGTGTCCTATTGCCTAGTAGGCACGAGGTCCGCCATGGGCCCTGATAGCTTGTTCCACGCATGACAGCATCGATATGCATAAAGGCGTGAACGGCTTCCTGTGGTATAGCCATCCATGCTGCATTCTCCTGGTTCCAAAGTTCAGCTGTGGTGACTGGCATTGGGTCACAGCACTGCACCCATCGTTTCACCACATCCCACACATTGTAATTTGTAGTTGTACTCAATAGCACCCCACATCACAAGGCCTTGAGGTGGCACTGCATGTCTCATGTGAATGCACTCACTGTGATGCCGCTCCTCCTGTCTGTGGCTAACCAAAATGCGCCCATCGTTTACAAACAAACACAACGTAAATTCGTCCGGAAACGCTATCTAGTGCCATTCCTGTTCCCAGTGACGACGTTCCATACACCATTGTCGTCTAGCATGTTTCTGCACATTAGGCAAATATAGGCGGTGAAGTGGACGACGTACACATAACCCATGCTGTAATAAACGGCGACGGACTGTCACCTCTGATAGTGTACGGTGTGTTCCACTGTTGTGCCAGAGCCGAGGTGGACGCTGAGCTGGCCTGCAGTACCATTCGGATGAGGTGTCGACCTTCTCGGGTGGTGGTATGGTGATGCAACCTGACCTATCTCGTCGTGTTCTAACGCCTTCTGTGAACGTTCTGCACACTCCCGTTTGCACTGCCAAAATACTTCATCCCAACGAGCAGCATTTTCCGGTATGGATGCATCACATTCTCTCATGCCAATAACATGTCCTCTTTCAAACTCACTGATTTGACAGTACGGATCGTGAGGCATCCTGCACGTCTGCTCAAGTCACATTGATCCATTATCTTCGGCTCATAGCGACGACAGCCGCGGGTAGCATTCATCCCACGCTAGGTGAGGAGAACCCTACGTCGTAATGACGTAACGCTACGTCGTCGTGATGTAATTAACCTAAATCCACTAAATGAGTACGTATATCGATCTTTGCAATTGTACCGATAACGTCAAAGCTAAATGTAAATACATGTGTACAAACGAAGTGGCAGGAGTTGTGTGATATGCTCATCCCAGCTGAATGAATTGCTAAATGTAATCCCAACAATTTGCGATGTTATTGTGTATTTCATGAACATAATTAATGTCTGAGCGAAGGAGCCATAACGAAATAAAAAAAAGCCTTGCAATTCTTTTTAAATCCGATGAATCCTGCATACATCGTGTGGACAGAAAAGTGAAGTAATTAATTATTAAGCTGCAATCCAAAGGATGTAGGATGTTATTGTGTTTCGTGAACGTAACGAATATCTGAATGAAGGAATCATAAACCTAACGAAAGTTAAAAAAGTATCTAGTCATGTTTTCAGTCCGATTAATATTGAATAAATCATGTGGATAAAAACGTGAAATAGGAAGAAATTAAAGTGTTTCGTATTTTTATAAAATCCAATGAATTGTACATAATTCATGTGGGCAGAAACGTTAAACTGAGAAACTGAAGTGGTTCTGAAGATAATTCCGAATGTTGCTAGAAACATTAAACCATCTAGTTCCATTTAATGTTGCCTTCGTGTTGTAAATCAACTAAGAAAGATACTGAAATCTTTCAGACTATCTTCATGGATCTGCTCGAAAGTCCGTTACAGGCCATGTTCAGAACGACGTACACGCTAGCAACACCGTACAATAGGACAATGAAAGCACATAAACAAATAACAATGCAGATTCCAGACGCACACAACAGTCGATATATACAGAATGCACGCAACAGTCGATAGGACAACTCCTGAATCTCATGATGACGCGTGCCTACGTCACTATGACGTAGCGCTCTCCTCACCAAGCGTGAGGTCAGAGGTGAATGCTACCCGACAGCCGCAGGCACTTAACGGCAGGTGGTGTTGTGCCACAGTATCGATGTTGACCTCGATCTCGCTCTTTAGATGGCGCCGTGTGTAGGTAGTGAACGATATACCTCTGAAAGTAAATCGAAAAATAAAGTAGAAAAGTGTACAAAATGCGTTAATTTTGCTATATATTGTGATGATAAGTGTATTTCATGCTTCTTTGTATCAAAAGTTACTGAAAACATCGGGGGTGAAACAAATAGAAAAGCGAATTCCTCGTGTGATGCAAGCACGTCTTCACATGAGTACAACTGCCATGTAGTTTCTGAAAATTTAAACGCGGAACTATGCTCCAGAAAAAGAGAACAAATAAAGGTATGGTGTGTTTTAATTGTAAGACCATTTATCTTCTCAGAAATGTGAATGCTAATCTAAGTCAGAAAATCTGTTTCTGCTCGATATGTGAAAGAAAAGAATTAGGGCCTACAGCTAAACGAATGCAGATCCAGTACCGAAATTATTTCAGTGCTACTTCAGGAAATACGCACTTAAAACAAAAACTAATACAGCATGGAGCATTTAGTGCATCGGAAGAAATTAATATCGATAAAACCCAAAGTAAATCGAATGAAAACGAAAATGTTTGTGCAAATCTTTGCAAAAAGTGTTCCAAAAAGACAAATGGTGTCATATGTGTGTGCTACAAAAGCACGTTTCATTATCGATATGGCCAACTAGATGTACAAGTGTGGAAGTGTGAATTGTGCAGACTCGATAAGAACAGCAGTCCAGATCTCTCCGAGATTTCTCATATAAAAATCGCAAATAAGTGCTCGCCAGGTATACAAGTTAAAAACAGTTCTAAGGATTATAGTATTTAAAGTGACGAAAACCTTTCATCACAATTTATAGGCGAAGACACACTTAATTGGCGTACAACACACATTCATATAAGTGGTGCTAAGGTGAATAACAGCTCTGGAGATAATCAGTCCTATCAACACGCAACTACTCCCCAACACCATCACCCACTATCTCAGAGCTCCAAGGAAAAAGAGTCAATAAGAAAACTGTTGTTTATTGCCGACAGCCATGGGCGCGGAATCACATCTCATATACTAAATGAGACATCTACAACGATTGCTGCTACGGGATTCATCAAACCAGGTCCAGGTTGAGTAAACATACAAACACGGCAGAAGTCGGTAAGTTATCTACAAATGATTACGTTGAGCTAGTTGGAGGATCTGACGATATCTTTAAAAACGAAACATCAAATGCCTGTCAGGGGCTAAAAGAATGTTTGAGTGACTTAACTCATACTAATGTTGTTCTCTACATCCCACATCTTCACGATCTACCACAATGAATCATGAAATAAATGCAACTAATGACAATATGAATCAACTGCTAAATACTTCAAAAACGTTACTATAGTGAATATAAACAATATTGGCCGCCGATTTCACACTGCTCATGGACTGCAACTAAACGGCCTGGGAAAACGACTTGTAGCGAATAAAGTGCTGAGTGTAATAGGAAATAAGCCTCACGAGATAATCACGTGGTCAGTATTGTTAGACAAACATCGGCAATCTGTTTCTAAGGCTTTTTTAGGCCAAATGTTAAGACTGGTGATAATCTGAGGTGTAATAATTTACCAAACAGTCCGAGTTTATGGGGAAATGCTAAGCTATCGAAGTGTAGCTACGAACCAAGAAATAACGGTAGCAGTAAACTCTGTGTGTTCCACTAAAACATCAATGGTCTCAGAAACAAACTGGAGCTTCTAAATCTCGACATTATTGATGCTGAATCTGTAGACTATACACAAGTTATATGTCTTACAGATCACCATATGACAAATGGAACTGAAATACCTCATATTGATGGATGCTCATTGGCAGCCAGCTATTGTAGAACTATAAAGGAGAAAGGAGGGACTGCAAACTATGTTAAAACTAATGTAAAATATAAATCCCTAGACACAAGTACTTACAGTGCAGATTCTCACTTTGAAGACTGTGGAACCGAAATTACTACAAATAATAAGTCGTTTACAATTTTGGCAGTTTTTATGGCCCCTGCAGGGAAAACATGTATCTTTTTAAACCAAATGGAACAACTTCTGAACCAATTATATTCAAATCACAAGTATTTAAGTGTCATGGGTGATTTTAATGTTAAGTTCTTAACTACAAATAGCAGCAGAAGAGAACTAGAACACCTGATGGAATCATTTAACCTAATTTCTGTAGTTAACTTTCCCACTAGAGTAAGTAGTACTTGTAAGAGCCTAATTGATAATATATTCCTGGGCAGATACAGAAGTCTAATTCTCAGTGGTCTGTCAGATCGTGATGGTAAGCTGCTTACAGTAAATGATGTCAAACTCTGTGATAAACCTAAACACACTTTTAAAACTGTCAGGCCAGTCAATAATGATAACTTAGAAATCTTTAACCTTCTCTAACAGCATATCGACTGGACCCCTGTATTTATGGAGAGGAATATTAATGAAAAATTTAAACTGTTCTCTAATGAGTTTGTGTCATTATTTGATACTGTAGTTCCAAAAATAGTCTTGAGAAACAATTCCAGGCCGCAAAATGGAAACCCTGGGTTACTAAAGGGATCAGAACTTCCTGTAGAACAAAAAGAAATTTATATGCATCCCTAAGGCTATCTAATGATCCCATCAAAAAGGATGACTATAGATTGTTGTACTGTAATATTTTAAAAAGAGTAAAAAAATCCAAAACTATGTACATAACATCTGAAATTGTTAACTCAAACAGCAAATAAAAAACCATCTGGCAAGTTATAAAAAGAGAGAGTGGTAAAAAAATAGAGTACATGACATACATAGAATTAATTCAGGATGGAAATATTGTAAAAAATACTGAGGAAGTTGCTAATATCTTCAATAAACATTTTTAACAGCTGCAGAAAAGATTGGCTGTGAAGGCTCAGTGGTTGATGCGATAGCCCTTCTGCACAAAGCTAACAACGCCAGAGTTTGCCAGATGCAGATAACCCCCATAAAAATTAGTGAGATCAATGAGACAATCAGAGAGACGCAGTCAAAAAACTCTTGTGGGGTTGATAATATTTCAACTAAGATACTCAAGCACTGCCATGGCTATATAAATGCACCCTTGTGTCACATTTTTAATGAATCCCTAAAACAAGGTATTGTTCCACTTAGATTAAAATATGCCTGTGTGAAACCACTTTTCAAGAAAGGTGAAAAAACTGATCTATAACAAACTACCACTCAATATCGCTGCTAACAAGTTTTTCAAAGGCCCTCAATAAACTAGTATACAGGAAAAATTTTAATCACCTTAACACCCATAACATTCTCAGTCAATGTCAGTTTGGTTTCCGGCAAGGCCTATCAATTGATGATGTTATTTTCTCTTTCACCAATCAAACTCTCGGATCTCTTGACAGAAAATTGGCACCAGTTGGAATCCTATGTGACCTATCCAAAGCTTTTGTCTGTGTCAACCACGAAATTATGTTAAATAAAGCAGACTACTATGAGTTAAGTGGAATAATGTTGACATGGATTAAATCTTACCTTACAGATAGGAAACAAAGGGTAATAATTACTGACAGTAATGGAATCCCAGCTTTATCCAAGTGGGGCACAGTCAACACTGGAGTGCCTCAAGGCTCGGTATTGGGACCCTTACTGTTTCTCAACTTTATAAATAACCTCCCACACTGCACCACATCAGTGAGCAAGTTCACCCTATTCGCTCACGATACTTCTCTTCTAGTTGACAAAGCACCAGGGAACAACTGGGAAACATCTGCAAACAATACATTTGATAGCATCCTGAAATGGTTTAACTGTGATGGACTCTCTCTAAATATAAAAAAAAACTCATTATGCACAGTTTCACATGGCACATAAAGAACCAGGACAACAAATTAAGCAAGTCGACTCAGCTGAGTTCCTGGTTGTGTACACAGACTGCAAGCTAAATTGGTCCAACCATATCCTAGATCTAGAAAAAAGGCTACATTCTGCAACATTTGCCTCACGCATAACTGCATCAACTGCATATAAGGAGACCATAAGAGCTGCTTATTTCGGATATTTCCATGCACTTTTGGCTTACAGAATCATCTTTTGGGGCATTCAGCCCTGGGCAAAAAACGTTTTTATTACTCAGAAGAGAGCTATACATATCACGAGTGGTGTGCAAGCAAGGCACTCATGCAGGAATCTGTTTAGGGAAGTACAGGTATTTTCAATGATATCTCAGTACGTATACTCCCTTTTATGTTTAATTAATAAAAACCACTCTCTCTTCAAAACCAATAGTGAATATCACAGTCACAACACAAAGTCAAAAGAGGAGTTTCATAGTAACCAGTCAAACTAAACCTTGTACAGAAAGGAGTATACTATACAGGCATCAAACTTTACAATGCTCTACCCAGTGTCATGAAAAGTCTTGCTCCTGAAACATCAAAGTTCAAGAGCAATCTGAAGGAATACATAATACAAAAGTCATTCTATTCAATTAATGAATTGTTTAGTACATAGGAGCAAGTTTTTATTATACAACCAAGTTACCCACGCAATGTAAGCATAAATGAAACTGTTTATTGCTGTAATGTTATATTGTTGCTGAAATACTTTGATATTGTTAATCTGAATGTGTACACATAAGTGTTAATTCTGATGTATGTATTATGTTTGTATTTCTCCTAGTGTCCCATGCTGTTACAATGAGTTTTGTCATGAATTAACATTATTGTGTGCTGCTGTATTGTTAACATCGTAAAAATATTGGCTTGTTCCATATCGTTGCAACTCCATTGTTATCAGGATCAATGGAACTCGCAATAAAATACGTAAAATATAAATAAATTCAAATGCTAATAATTTCTGCTGAACATACTAATGTACACATCTTGTGGTACAAACGTCCTGTCTCTAGCCGTTCAAGGTGTTCTGTTTCTTCTGAACATGAATGTATGAACTAGGACCAGTGTAATTTTACTGTAGAATGTGAAAACCAATTTATCAGCTAATAAGCAGATGGACAATGTTCTTTTTTTAGGTTCTCAAGGAATGGCCCTGATAGATTATGTAAAAAAAGGGCAGATCCATAATTGGGTCCTGATAGACTTCTTTGTTGGATAGTATGGCATATGGTGGTTGAAAAACAGCTATGTTTGGTACGAAAAGGGTGATCTTTCACAAGAACAGTCCATAGTTGCACACTGTAATGTTATATTGTTGCTCAAATACTTTGATCAATTTTTCCAGCAATATGAAGAAATTGCAAACTGGCTCGAGCAAATGCACAGTGTCGTCACACTTAATCAAACGATTCTCGCACTTTCAACTTCGAGATTTTCCGACTGTGTGTGACCCATTTTAAAACGTATTCAAGGTATTTGCCAAAGAAAAGAGAACACCCTGCGACAGAGTGTTAAAACTCTTTCTGATTGAATAGTATTGTATGAACACATTTTCCTACAAAATAATACCCAATTACATACTTTTCTCTTTTACAGCTCATGCTCAAAAATACCATTGCCAAATTTAATTCGTTTGCGCGTTGATAGATGCTGTATTGCTTATCGTAGGTGGGCCTATTCTTTGTTTTAAATTTTTTAATATGCCATGGACTTCGCAAATGGGGAGGGGGAGCAAGAAGAGGCACTAGTCACCCCCTCCTCTCACCCTGCCTTGGAAACTGGAGTACAACTTTTTACTAACTAGAGAACTCTCAGACACTTCTAGAAATGATTGTCTATTATTCTGATAAGCTGAAGGTTTGGGCAATTTTAGCATAATGTTGACGACCCCAATGAAGAATATTGCTTTATTAATCGTTGCATAATTTCTGTTTGTTTGGTTGTCACACTGTTGAAGGGATATTAGCCGTTTCGTTCGGCGAAGCTTTATTTTTGTACTGACCTAAACTCAGGGTTCATGCGTACCTTTGCAGACTCGCCCCCCAGCCTTTATTTCTGTCGATCCCTTGTATCCGCTATTGTTGTATTCAGACGTGGCGCATGGAAATCGCTCAGTTGGACGCAGTGGACCGCTGCACACTTGCCCCTGCTGGACACGACGGAGTTCAGGGTCTGTTTAAGGCACAAACGACACAAGCCGACGTTTGGGACACAAGCTGAGAAGAGCGCGAGATGCGGCACAACTGCCAGATTTATATACAAGACGTATGACAATTATTAGTAGCGGCCGCTTGGGACGCCAAGGTGAGAGGGGCATCCAAGTACAAGATTTGTATACAGTGCATTTCACAATTAGCAGCTAAAACTGGCACGGATGAAAGTGTAGAAGTGAAAGGGGGAACGGCGGGGTGCTCCAAATGATAAGTATTTTGTGTCTGAAAATATTCTCGAAACTGTCTTGACGGTGTTATACAGTACATGTGCTTGTTTCAATTGCAGCAAAAATCGAATGTGTCAAATGTAAGACATACTTTCTGAAATACACAATTAATACAAACATTTTCATTTGGCTAATACTCCATAGTATGCACAACATTGTCAATTTTGTCCGAAAACTTCAGTTTCTCTATGTTTTCCAAAATAGCCATCATTAAATCTTGCTGTAATTTATTAAATTTTGTATGTTTTTCCTTTTTTAACGGTATGATCAATTGTCGTTTATACGCTGTGTGACATGTAGCAATTTATATTAGCTTGTGCGAGCCAGGACCGGCTTGGCGGTGGGTCTCATCATGACTTCTGACTTGAGTATAAAACGTACGCCACGCCTTCGTTAATTCTGTTAGCATGGAGGTATGCAGAAATTTATGGAGAGGATGGAGAGGGGGTAAGACTAAAATTGCCACATTTTAAACAAATGAGATGGTCAGTTTCGAGACGTCGCAAACCACAAGAACTAAATTTTATAGGTAACAAAAACTTATTAAATTTCATAGAATTTATGATGTATAATGTATGAATCAAAACTCTATACTCCAGATTACTTGGGGAGGAATGAGGCACGGAAGATTAGGACTTTAACGTCCAGTCGACATCGAGGTCATTAGAGACGGACGAAAATGTCGGATTGTTTCAAGGATGGGAAAGGAAATCGGCCGCGCCCTCTTTAAGGAACCGTCCCAGCATTTGCCAGGAACGATATAGGGAAATGACAGTTAACCAAAGTCAGGATGATTGGATGGCAGTTTGAACTCTTGGCCTTCTGACTGTGAGTCAGTGTGACAACCACTTCGCCACCTCGCTCGGCGAGGGTGGGGGGAGGAGAGGTAAGTTCAACATCTTGCCCCTTCCCCTACCTCTGCGGACGTCTACGCCTGTAAATAAGCATGAAATAATAATTTCGACTAAAGAAGCTCAACTTTTTGGGTACATTATAATTTAAGTATAATAATATTATATGCTATCCACAAAAAGACACTCGGCAAGGTTATTGATGCGATGAAATCGAATGCCGACAGTGTGTACAACAAACAACATTGTGTTCAATGAGACTAACATGTCACACTTAAGACGATTCCAAAATCAGTTACATATAACATCGTTAATTCTGCCTATCACTCCTGCTCTCACACATCTAGATGCACTGAACAGTGTTTTGTTAGTTTACGTTCGCAGCAGTCAGAAATCAACCAATACCAGATGGTGTCATTTAGGTCCTCTCGATTCAAATAGTCACTTCATCTAGCTCCCGCAGCAACGAACTCCCTTTAAAAAAGCAAGTAGGATGTAGGACTTAGACTATATTTAAGTTGGCCATATTTTTGAAACAAGAAAAAAGGACATTTTGAAAGTGAAAAGGGATAAAACAGAAAGCGTAAAATTGTTTCATCATAAATACCATGGATTCGAAATTAATAATAAATAAATAAAAATGTGTAACTTGTACAACAGTTCTGAAGTGTAGAACTATTACAGCAGGATTCATCCTCGCTGATATTTTGCTGATGAACGTATTTTCTTCAGTAAGTTCACTTTACCACTCGACATTTTGTAAAAATTTATGCAAGTATAATTAAAGCCCACCTTGTTAATCAACATAGCTTTCAGAGTCTTCACTGAAAGAGTGTTCTTGTCAGTCGTTCATAAACCATTCATATGAGAAAACATTCGGTCGGTGATGGTGTTAGTCCCAGGTAAACAAAGAAGAAATTCCAATATTTTGAGAAAATTGGTATAAGGCACATTGTTCATGTTACAGTGTGAAATAATTTCTACCCAAGAATTGCTACGTGATGATTTTTCCATTTTCCACTTTTGTAATATTTTTGGAGATCACAGGCGCTCAACGGCGACGTTATCAGCTCAAATATTTTCAGTGATATGTATTGTTTAATATAGACATACTCGTAATACTGGTCAGTATCGTCAGTTACAGCTAAAGGAACCATTTCACGAATGAAATCTTCATTGGGGTACTCCTGCCTTAAGTGCTACCCAACTGATGTCCCACAGTCTCTCAGTGGGTCCCAGCCACTTATTTAAACATTCAGCTGCGGTCTGATAAAATACATGGGCATATTGTTCAAAATTTGCAACCTCTGATGATAATCCCTCATTTTCCAATTTACCAAGAATTGTTCTGACAGCTGATGTTATGAAACAGCCTTCATCCTTGGAAACTAAATTAGCCTTTAAATCATTAAACACAGAGATTACTTCCAAAACTATAATTGTTTCACCTCAACTCTTTGCAGTGTATTGTGAAAAGTTGATGTTTGTGAAGAAAGCTTTTTTAAGAAGAATTTTTAAAGAATTTTTTTAAAGAATGATTTTTATAGACTGATTTAATAAGAAACGGACATTTATTTTGAGATTCAAATACTATTTCAGAGGAGCAAACATTGTCAAAAGACGTCTGACCATAGTGAGTAAAGCAAGCCACTTTTTTTATGCTGCTGGTCTACAAATTCACAGTATACTTTAAGATTTTCAACTCATGCAGTATACACAAAGAAGTACAAACATATTTTAGAAATAACGCCTCCAATATGAATAGGAAGGACATCATATGGATAGTATTGTGGATCATATTAGCAGAACCCCAACCCCAAGTAAGTTATGACTAAATTTCCTCTCAGTTTTGTGAAGATGTTGATGCCTTTTCTGGAAGCACACCACCAAATCTGCATATCGTGTCACTTGCACAAAGAGCGGTTTTTTAAAGTTATTATTTTTCAAACACTCGCTCAGAAATGTGGCAATGATTTCCGAAGTTTCTCCAGGAAAGGATTTCAGATCCAGTATTTCAACTTGAATCCCCTCAGTAGGATTAATGTACCTAACAAGCAATGGAAATACTTTTACTTCGTTATGGTATGATGCATCCATCGTCACTTAAATAAAATTAGCTTTCTGCAGATTAGATTCTTGTTGAGAACTGACAAATGGGGTTAACACATTGGATATAACTGCCTCGGTTTTGTTACAGCTGCAAGTAAATTTTTGATCAAAATTACGTTGGATAAGTTTAGCATTACAGTCCATTGATCTGAAAGACTGGTTTTGTTGGACAGTATGGTAACTGAACGCTCCTTCAACAGCTACTAATTTCATCTTTATCACGAAAACTTTCAATTTTGAAAAAAAGGTCAATATGGTTCTAGAAGAAGCATTTGCATGCACCATTCTTTTATGTTTTTCACTTTTAACATATATTGTGATGTATAACATATATTGTGATGTATACGATCGCCCCCCATGGCTTATAATGAAAGCAGATGCACGCTTATTGCACCTAATATCTGAGTCAGAAATTTTTTTTTTAATGTATGGGCATTCCTTTTATAGATCACTATTAAAAACACACTTCATTTCGAAGGTGATATATTATAATCAAGTGTTTTAGCACTCGCAGTTTACAAAAGCTCACAGTATTTTATTATTTCAAAATGCAGAACACAGTTTTGTCTCCTACCACAGTCCCTACTATAATGAATTTATTTTGACTCGCTTTTCAGCGATGTACCCCAACAGTCAGGCCACGCCTCGTAGTTAACTTGACAACAACACACCAAAGAAAGCAATAATAAAGGCGGTATGGCACAGAAGAGCGACTATCTCCTCACGTCTCTCCTCCCTTTGTCTGAAGAGTACATGAGCAATTTCAAAACAACGGAAAGGGGAGACACATTCACAAAGGAACAAGACATGGCATTCTTCGAGCCAAAACGGACAGGTCTATTAACTTACTCAATTCGCTCTTCAAAAAAAGTAATAAATGCATGATGATCGGACCTTGGAGCAGTCTGAGACTCAATGCTACTACCTATCACTTCTCTAAGTTTTCTTTGTCTTCTATAAAAGTTAGTTCTTGTGGTACGGCGCATACCGAAACTGGGCAATTGTAGAGTCTTACACTGCCACCTTCCGCCTTTTCAGCAAAATTTTTTCAGACGCTAGCGATGTATGCACATGTACTTACGCAACAGGCAAATAATTCCTCCCACATTTTACCGGTAAGCTTTTGTATTTTCCCAGTCCAAAAAAATAATAACATAGTGACGTAGTTGGTAATGGAACAACACCACTGCAAACGATAGTTTTCATTGGGGGAACTTATGGTGCAATATTCGTTCGCACAATCACAATCTCCAAGTTCCCTGGCAACAGACTTTCTAAAAACTATTTTTAATATCTGTGGTCTGCAAGAATTACGCCCATGATTTGGCTATCAATGATACAGCATCAATCGTTTTATGTGAAACGGTGCTGACCCGCAGTAGAACAGGGCCAGCTTCTGTATCATGTGCTGCCCTTTTAATTTTGGTACCCCTGTCGTTGTGTCGAAAAGCAGTCCTGGGGGTTGAAACCCAGAATAATAACCGCTAGATGTCACGAGAAGTGGACCTACCATTATAAAAAGACGCAGGGAGTATTGCGTTGTCAGTAGAGAAGTCAGGAGAGCTCAGTGGCTTCGAACGTGGACTAGTGATTGGGTGTCGCCTGAGTAACAAACCCATTAGGAATGTAGGAAGGATCGCACACAGTACAGTAGGAACTACTTCCAATCATACACGACGTGGTTAACGTAATGTGTACTTTATTCTCAAGAGCAACTCTACACAGTTCTTCTCAGTCTATGCAAAGATCGTCCACTCTATGCCAGCCAGAGATGTTCGAACCTTGCGTAGAGGTCGATATCCCATGGAGGTAATAATAAGGGGAGATGGCGCTACGTATCCCAGCCGTACTACGTTTTGAAGCCATGGGGGCGTGACTCGCTGCCATGACACTCTGACCAAAACGTTGCTAGTGTGCTATAGCGCTGCGTGTATTACGGTCGCTAATTGCACCATATACGCATGTAACGTCATCAGATTGGTTGTTTCAAAGTTTTTGTTTAAAATAAAATCTCGTAAAGGCGAAATTCCGTGTTTCTTCTGATTAAAAATAGTATAATAGTAATATTACGAATAGCTAACCTTCAATGTAAACGATACAATTTTGTTAATTCAGTAATAAACGTGTATCACAAACTAAATAATAGAAACTGAAAACTAAGTTAGCTATACCCTACCTCCAAAGCTCCATAAATACACCTTGTTTGTAATTCGTACTGGGACATTTCAGTTACGTTACACTACTGGGAAACACTGTTCATTACCATAAATATTTACTGAAATACCGTACATAGAATGGCAAATCTACACAGTGTCCTGTTTAGGCCTATACTTTACGCCAGTTAATGTAGTGTTAGCTTTTAATTTGGCACATGATGAAGACGAAGTGAGTTACTCAACACTTCGATTATCGACGATACGTACGTATTATACTGAAACGTGAACTTG
Source organism: Schistocerca americana (assembly GCF_021461395.2). Taxonomy (NCBI): domain Eukaryota; kingdom Metazoa; phylum Arthropoda; class Insecta; order Orthoptera; family Acrididae; genus Schistocerca; species Schistocerca americana. The sequence continues at coordinate 183,018,550 of NC_060123.1, forward strand.
AAAACTAAGAATTTAATTCTTTGAATTAACATACCTTTTGCAAATGTTTTGGGTGTGTAGGGAAAACTGATGGTACAGCATTTTCTCGGAGCCTTATTGTTCGGTCTATGTCCTCTTCTCGGAAATACTGAGAACATATAGTGCTCCATTTAGACGCACGCCAATTCTTCCTCCTCACGGCATTCTCCCACAGAGCTTTCCGACTTTCATTTTTAGGAAATCTAAAATCATACAGGAGAAAAACACGCTGTAGTACAAGTACCGATGTAGCACACGTTCGTTCACAATGAAGTTGTATAATCACACTTAACGAGACAACTTACACACGAAATGTTATTCCCTTCGATTTCGCATCACAATCAGAACGATTCATACATCCGAACACCACACAAGTCACCATAATAACGCAAAATCCTTCCAAAAGCGAGCGACAAGCCCATGCACACAAGCTTACAGCAGCAATGTTTTGGTCGGACTGAGATGGCTACCCTCGGCTTCACATAGCTTCACAGCTGTGACGTCACGGCGTCTCCCTCTATTCTTACCTCCATGCGATATCCCCACAGAGACCACCGCTGGGACTACAGAGTACTGCGGAAAGCAGCAGTTGGCGGACGCTGGTGTGCGCAGAAGCACGCAGGGGAAGCCCAAATAGCATGCGCTGATCGTTGAACATTTTGTCGTTCTGTGTAGGTCGACATCACAAGAGCACATAGGGACATGCAGCTCCATTCAGCTCATAACAGAGTTGTGTAGTTTGCTTTAGTTTGTGATGTTTTGCGATGCTTGATACAAGTTTTGCCTTAAAATGCTTGGCTGTGATGTAATGGCGTGCCTATCGTACAGTTGGAAGACAAAAGACTTGGGTATAATTTATCATTCGATCCCAAAAGACTGTCATTGCAGGAAGTCTGGATAACAAAGTGCCACCAAAAACATTGCTTCAGTGTTATGACATCAACAGTGTGTTTGTTGCATTTCACACTTGGTGATTACATCCATGACTTACAAGCAAAAGTTTTTAATCTACCACCTTTGAAAGTACTTAAACCAAATTACTGTAAGTATATCAGCAAGTGTTCCCAGTATAGTGGTAATTCAAGTGCAGTGATGCAGTTTTTCTAAATAGGACAGAAAGATAGCAGGCAAGGAAGACAATGCAAAGTGCAGTTGAGCACCTCGCTAATGTGTTTATAAAAATTAAAATGCTGGACAACAGCTACAGATGAATGTCAGATTGACAGTAAGCAAATCAATGAACTTAGTAAACCCAACACGAATAAGAATATAGGAACCACAGTCTGAGAGCTATATGTGCAAAACCGAGGTATAATGAGAACTGCATGAAAATAAAAGTGAAAGCTTGTGTTGAGAAAATAAAAAATCGGCACAAGTATCAAAAGATGTGAGTGCAGAAGACAGTGATAATTATCGGGCAAACTGTTTTCAAGAATGCAGATAAACTACTTGCTGAATAGAAATGAACAAGTGAAATGGCAAAGAGAAGATACTTACAAAGGAGTTATTCTTAGTGCTGTACCAGGGAAGCATTATTTATTTTTGAGAAATCAGGTTGGTTTTCCATTTCCAGGACGATCAACACATTGTTTCCTGGTGTGCCTTCAGACGTTTTGCAGCTAATTAAAGTTCATTATTGTCAAAAGCTGAACGTATATGTGTGCTCTCATTCGACGAAGTGACTGCAGACGGCAGTGTTTCATACGATTCTGTTGAAGATTGTGTTGTAGGACTGCACTGTTACTTGTTCTGAGATGTGTTTTTTTTTTCAGTGTGGAGGCAGCCAGCCTACTATGATTTTGTCTCACAGATAAAAGCTGATCGGTTAAATACTACCATGTGCGCCATACAGGATGTTGGCTACAATATTGTTGCGGCGGTGTGCGACCTCGGGGCAAGAAATCGAATTGTGTGTAAGGGTTTTAATGTAACAGATACAAATTCCTGCTTTCCAAATCCGCAGTATGAAAATAAAACATCTGGGTGTTCTTAGATATTCTACATTTATTTAAATTAAAGAGGAACCACATTCTAGATGATGGAATAAGGCTTCCAGGTGGGAAAATTGTTAATAAATCTGTTGTAGGAAGACTGCTCGGAATAGATACTAATGAAACAAAGTTGAGTACTAAACTGTCACAGATTCACCTCACTGTGAAGGGCAGAGAACTTCAAAGTGTTTATTTAGTAATGTAACTATTTTAGAGTATCACGGCTGAACCCACTAAGTACCTGTGCCCAAAGAAGAGAAGTTTTCTTAACTTGTAAATGAGACATTTGACACCCTCAATGCTCGCAGATTCAATGACAAGAGCACGTTATCCTGTGGTTACGGGATGCACAAAAATGTTCAGGAAAAAATATTAAGGGAACGCTGCACGTGTGGCGAAAAAATGCTCGTAAACAGTACAAATCGTTTGCTCCCATTTCAGAAAGACATAATGACAACTGTTCGCTCGTTATTTGGACTGTCTTCAGACCTTCAGCCACTGCAGATATAATGTATTCAAACTGCATGATAGAACCAAGATGGACTGGAAAATATCTTCTCACACTTAAGACGACTTGTCATTGCCACTTGAATCGTCCTCCAACAGAAAAATTGGTTCAAATGGCTCTGAGCACTATGGGACTTAACTTCTGAGGTTATCAGTCCTCTAGAACTTAGAACTACTTAAACCTAACTAACCTAAGGACATCACACACACCCATGCCCGAGGCAGGATTCGAACCTGCGACCGTAGCAGTCGCGCGGTTCCAGACTGTAGCGCCTAGAAACGCTCGGCCACCCTGGTCGGCAATCCCTCCAACAGAAGTTAAATATTGATTATGGCTGCTACTATTCGGGCACAATGCTCACGATATTCCTTTATCAAATGAAACTTCGGTAGAAGCAGCTGACTGCGACTTTCGATGACACATCTGTCCAGAGGAATTTTGTCCGACGTGAGTGAAGCACTGGAAACGGTAGATGGTGAAAGAGAACTGCAAGATATTAACTTTCGTCTTCAACTTACAGCAGAAGAGTCAGCTGTCAGGGAGGGACCTGACTGCTTCTCAGGAGGAATCAGATACCTGGCTGGGTACAACGTGTTTTGTGCAAAGAAATATGACGACGCACTGGGAACACCATCTAGTCATACCTCAAGATTTTCTGCTAGTTGAGGGGCATATCAGCTGGATTGATGTCCTATCTCGCGGTGGGCTTGGCTACATAATGTGCCGCATTTTGAATTAATTTTTTATGAATTTACCAATTTGGAAAGTGTTACGAAAGAAAGAAATATAGTGAAAACAATATGCGCTCCTGTCCAAACCACTTGTGCCGATTTTTCACTAGGAATCATCAAATAATATTTTAAAACAAGGTTTTTCATTTGCATTGGCTTCCTCGATATGAAACTGAAAATGCAGAAGCAACAACACAAAGACGAAAATTCCGGCAGTGGTGCTCTCCATGAATTGCCAACAGCTAAACAGATAAATTGACTGCTTTAAACAATTTCCTGATAACTTATTGCAGTTATAAGCAGTTATTTGTGCTTGAGAGCCGCTCGCTGCGCCAGCCACTGCCTCACTTTGCTCCTATAGTGACGTCACTGCGCTAGCCAATCTTCCTTTTTAATAACACTGGATGTGCGTGACTGATCGTATCACGTCGGAGGCCATTTCTCGTGGTGCTGTAAGACATGCTGCTGCTTTTCATGTGCTACTGTACCAGATGCTATGGAATGGGTCTGACACAGCTCACATGTTGCGATGGATGGAGAAGGTGGCAGTGGAAACTCGTCAAAGTCCTGCCCATCTCGCATCGAATCTGAGGACGGTGGTGACGTGAGCAATCTATGTTAATCGTCTTTCTCGTTGACCGGGATGTCGACTTGTCAGTAGGTTGAGGTGGAGGTATCCTGGAGCACCCAAGCAGGTTTAAATCGAGCGAGTGAGACAGTCATATGTTTGCTGCGCTCTAAAATGTCGAATATCTGTGGGCCATGTTTGAGCACCCTGTATGGGCCTGATTATGGGCTGTAGAGCTGCTCGTACAGCATCGTCTCGCAACATCACAATGTTGCAGGAGGCAAGGTTCTTTTTGTATAAATACTTTTGGGGTCAAATGAGCTGGCGGTGGCAGGACATGCATGTTTCGGATATGTTGCTTAACATGACAAACTAGAGTAGGCAAGTCCATCTCATCTTTATCGGGCGTAGGCTAGGAAAGTCTGCAGGCAAGACCATCGGCTCTGTGTAGACCACCTCTGCCTGAGACATCCTTGTACGCTGAGCAAATGCCAAGCGGGACCCTTGGGAGTGCCTCAGCCCAGAAAATGCTGTGGCACATAAGGGCCACCTTAACGGCCTATGCCACCTCTCGACAAGGCCATTACTTTGCAGTTGATATGTGGCAGTCCATGTGTGGGTGATCTCGCAGAGGTGGCACAGGGTGCTGAAGAGGGCCAATTCAAATAGGTGGTCGTAATGAGTTGTAAATAGTTCAGGTATGCTGAAGTAGATAATCCATAGCTCAATGAATGCACATACAGCTAATTCGGCTGTAATGTGACACACAGATATGATTTGCACATGTTGTGACGTCCTGTAGATCATGGATAGGAGCTATCGACATCCTTCTGACTCTGGCAGAGGTCCTTGTACGGCCCAAATAAGGTGGCGATCGCCGTTTTCAGCTGCAACAGTATTTGTAAATACGATCTCTTACAATCGATAACAAAGACTACTATTGCACAAGCGAGCAAGTGTGTAAGTCTTGAATGTTAGCTATAGGTAAACTATCATGGACAGTTCTGGAGTTGAGTATCCTGTAGCCTGCACAAAGTCAGACTAAACCATCTTTCTTAACTACGAACTTAATGCGTGAAGCCCATGCGCTGTCTGAGAGTCAGACAATGTCCACTTGCAGAAGTTCCTGTATTTCGTTTTTAGCAGTCTGTGGGTCTGATTGGCACAAGCTGCTAGGTTTGAGACGATTTGCAGGACCACCAGTGGTCAATATTCAGTGTGCTGTTTCATCTTTCACTGCACACACGTGGGTCCAAGTGCAGGAGGTAGGTAAGTCAGGTTCACTGTTCACAAACACTGTGTGCTGCAGTGTACTTACCTTGTTGTGAGTGTTGTTGGGCATTATCGGTGTGTGCTGCAGTGAGGTGACTGTTGTGTGTGGAACGTGGCTGGGCATAGGGGGTGTGGTGGTAGGCAGTTCCCCATGTGCTGCAGCCAGCTGTTGAGACCATAGGACACGTAAGTGTTCGTGCAGCAATGTAAGTGCTGCCTATGTCTCCATAATGCAGTGCTGGAGGTTTGTATTGTCGATGCATAGTGCCTGTGCTTGTGTGTTGTAGTCGATGTGCCATTGGTGGGTAGCAAAAATATCATCTATCAATCAAGGAGTGTTCCGGAAGAAGAGACTTTGGTGGTGAGACGTGAGAGCGAATGTCACCCAGTAGGCATGCTTATAGCAAAAAGTCCCTCGATGCACTGCTTAGTAGTATGGCGTGTCAGTGCTACGTGTATTACACTGGGCGAGAACTGGTAGAACTGAAGAAAGTCCATGCCAATGATTAGTTCACTGATGTGTGTCACATAAAATGCACAGGTGCATTGAAGGTTTGTCACAAGGGGTATGGTGCAAGTAGTAGTGCTGTGGACTGGTCTCTCCAAGATATTTCCCAAGTGAAGTAGGAGTGCTGATGTCAGTTCAAAGCTTGATGTGCTGCTGTGTGGTAAGGAGCTGATTTTGAAGCCCGTGTCCACTAAAAAGTATTGTGGAGTAGCGAGGTCTGGCACAAAGAGGCATCCTTGCATCGCTGTTGTGGTGACGACACGAGCTTTCCACCATACATGAGTGGGGTAGACGATTTTCCTCATAAGGTGGCATGAAGCGTCTACTTTGGCCCGCCGCCATCGTTTGGGAACTTGCAGGGAACAACACATTTGTGAGCAGTGTGTCCGAATTGACAGTGGGACCGGTGGATCAATGTCCATGGGCCAGATGTAATGGCAGGTGCTTCGTTGCTCTGTAATGCAGGCGAGTTGGTCATGTTATGGCGAGCTATCAGTTGCCGATGAGGTGTGACATCATTCTCAAGTTGTGTCAAGCTGGCTTGAATGGGACCTGGTGGTGTGCAAGACGTTGTCAGTGCAGTGCTATGTGAGGGGCCACCTGTCGCTGGTGACATATAACCAAGAACATGTGATCTGCTACTGCAAGTCATTTTTCTAGAAGTGTGGACTTGAGTATGATCATCGCCAGCTGCAACTCGTTCGGTAACTTGACGATCCGTAGGGTCCACAAGGTCGTATCCAGCATAAGCAGTAGGTGTATACAGGCGATACCAAAGTTTTGTGTACATATTGTCGTGGAAATACTGGTCATAGATAGTGTCTTTCAGCTGTTGTTTGGTGTTTGAGGAACTCTCTGCGCTGTATTTGTTTGCATCTGGCAGTGACAGGATAAGGTCGCTGATTAGTTCAGCCTGTCCTGTCAGAAGGGAGAGCAGGTTAACGTATTTTGAACTATCGTCTAAAATTCAAGTTTCTGCGAAAATTGTTCACTGCAACAAACTACAAACCAGGATGACTTGGTCAAACTATTGTAGTTTGTGGTGCAGGCTGAACCTCTGAGCCGTGGCTGAAGACATGATTGTAGCATTGCTCAGTGTAGTAGGCAACGTGGCTGCTGATTGTTCATGGCACACTATTGGTTGTGATGACACGGTAAGCAGTTGCTTATATCCAATTTATGGTTCAGAAGCTGCAGAAGACACGAAAGCGGCGCTAAGTTTATGTTGTTGGTTGAAAGCACTGTCTGTGGCAGCATTGCTCTCTAAAGTCCAAAAGCAGCGTCAGTGTTGACCACCATTCTTGAGATATAGTTAGGCCAGTGAATGTCCATACGTAAGAGGCGCGAATTGTCAATGCTCTCGGTTTTCACGACTGTATTTGCACAACGACACTGCACATTAACCCAGGTCAGGTGTGATGGGCACTGCATTGCGCAATGGGCACACTGTCGTGATGTAATACACCATTCCATGCTATATTCTTACATTGCTCATTAATTGCTGGTTCTTGAAAGTTTGTCTATCTTCAGTTAATGGGGTAGCCATTTTATTGTGTATTTTATGACAGACACGAGGTTACCAGTGTAGGAAGGATTGGTCATGGTACAGTAGGAACTACTTCCAGTCACACAAAGCACAGTTAATGTAACGTACACTTCATTCTCAAGAGCAACTTTACATACATCTGCACCAAACACTACTGCAGAATGGACTGTCTTTCCTCTCACTCTGTCCAAATATCGTTCACTCCACGCCATCAAGATATATTTGAGCGTCATATAGAGATCAAAATCCCCCCAGGGATATATCAGCCCTTCTAAAGCTGCCCAAACCGACTTTTGAAGTGGACACATGAAGGAACAAGCATTGCTAAATGGAGACCAGGCACTCCTCATATACCAATGGACGCAGACCATTGAGCCTTGTGAATGATGACTGTAAAAAAACCTCATGAAATCAAGGAAGGAATAACTGCTACCAGCAGTCCAGAAAGCATAATGTACATGGGGAGTTTAAAGGATGGGGTACAATAGTCAAGCACCTCCTCATAATTGACATATCGCTGTAGTCCACTTTTCATAGATCCCAACAAATTTCTAAGTGCAAAGTGTCTTGCTAAAGATGGTCTACATCTGAATGGGTTGGGTTCAAAAATATTCAGTAAGATGTTTGTAGATACTTGCCAGATCATAAAAAATAAGGGAAACTTATAAGTAGTGATGAGGGTGAAAAAAATTGTGTAGCATGAAGAAAGACAGAACCAAATCATTATCTGGCATGAAATGTGCTAACCCTTTCAGACCCAAATTAATCTCAGCCATGAAAAAAAATATCTATTCATTGTAATAGGTAAAAATGGGTATAAAAAACATAATAAATCCAACAAAATCACTGAAAACATTTTTATTTACATTTTACAGAATGTCCATTGTAATGGACAAAGAGTATCAATGGTTGTTACATCCTGCATTGTGGAACATTCTGAAACAATTCCTTCCTTTGACAAAACATAGATGAACATTACATTTCTCACAAAATACATGAGTTTTATTCTTACAACTAGGCATTTTACACCTTGAAGCTTCTGTATTATCATGGTACTCAGGAAAATGTCCAGTAAGATCATTCCGAATCTCAGTTCTTGCTCTTTTTGCTTTTATGTCCTGTAAATCACTACTGGGTCTGCCACGTTTCACTTTGGTACTAGTGCCCATTTTTACAAGAGCCTCTCCTATTCTCATCTTAAAATGAAGCAAATCCATTGTCTCTTTCTCTCCGAGTGATTCAGTATTTCTTTTGTATTCCAACCAACTGTTCACACACGCTAAATCTACAGCGTGGAACAACATTCTCAATGTCCATTTTCTAGATTTAATAAAAATCCTATACAGGCTAATTAACATATCTATTTTTTCAACACCACCCATAGCATGGTTGTAACGACGTACAACTTCAGGCCGTGAGACAGAAACATATGTCTTTCTTGATTTTTCCCAGCGCTGTACTTCATCTTGACTACCACATCCTACAAAATTTGATGCCAGAACTACTGGTCTGTTGTCAAACCATTTACACATTATCACTGCTTCATTCATGCTCACCGCTTCTTCAGAAAAACCACGCCCTTTCTTTTTCAAATCCTTATCACTGGTGAAAGGTACATTTGGCATGCGACATAGTCTTGCTGTTCCTGCTGCATATATATTTTTTATTTTTAATATTTCTAGTAAGTTGAATGGTGTGAAGAAATTATCAAAATATAAATAAGCATGTTCCCTGTTAACTCTCTCAACAAGTTTTAGAACAATAGATGCTCCTAAACCAAACTTTTCTACAAAAGTGTTTGAGATTTCTGGAGTATCTCCTTGGTACAACAGAAAGTCATAGCACGGACCACTTCTTCCACATAATAAAAACAGTTTTAGACCCCAAGGTTTAGGCTTTCCCTTACAATACTGCTTTACTCCTAAATGACCTTTGAAAGGAATCATTTGCTCGTCAACACATAATTCTTCCTCAATCTGTAGTTCCAAACATCTACGTCTAATACAATCATAAATGGGTCTCACTTTGTAAAATTTGTCTTTGCAATTTTCTGGTCTTGCCAAATTGTCAACTACATGGAAATTTGATCTCAGTTGGAAAAATCTCTCTCTTGACATACTTTCCACAAAGAGATCTAAATGCAATGCTGAATCCCAATACATTCTAACTCTGGGGTATTTCAAGCATCCCATTATTATATGAAGTCCTAGGAAAGCCTTTATTTCCGTTACATTTGTCGGTGTAAATGTTTTCCCATGTTGCAATGCATACATGTTGGTTTTTTCAACCATATTTTCTAAGCAAGCATGAGAAATGTACTCTGAAAAATATTCAATGGGTGTCATATCACACTCTGATGGCTGCACTGAATACTGGTCTTCACCTATAGGTGTGCTTTGGAGTGGAGGCGATTTTCTTCTCCATCTAATATCACTATTTTCAGTAAACACCCACTCGTATGGAATAATAGAGTCTTCAACATTTGAGTCCTGTGCATAAGTATGATTTTGGTCATCTTCTTCTGTGCTGCAACTATCGTCCTCCAGTTGTTCCTCTTCGTAGTTTGTGACTACATCAGCACCTAAAAATGACAATGCAGTACAGCAACAACCAGGTCAAAATATATATAAAAGTCAGGTGAGATTGATAGTTTTATTATTACATACCAGGTCTAGTGCATTGTGGAATAGATTCTGCATCATCAGGGCCACTTTCATCATTTTCTGAGAGCTCTAAGTCAGAAACCTCACGTGACACCAGCAAATTCAGTATTTGGGAAGCATCCCTCTCATATGATAAAATTCTGAAAATCAATACGTCAGATGTAAGCAATTTCATGAACAGTGTTGAAACAAGACGCAAATACCAAGTCTGAAGCAATAACATCAAATACAACTACTGCAATATTGTACATAAATGCTTGGAATTTTATCTACTGAACCTTTGGTAACATAAAATAAATTAGTTTCGTCCCCTACGTTACAAAAAAGGGGCAGTTGCATCACAGAAGTTATTTTCATATAGCAGAGATACATTACAAGCACACATGTAAAAACAACCATTGGGGCTAAATGTCCATTTCAATGGACATAAGTTTTGTAACGTCGATAATACAGTGATTTTCCGAAGCATGTATCTAATTTTGCTATAGAAAGTATCCAAAACCTTACTAAAACAAATAAAACTTAAAAACAAGGGGAACTCTAACCTTTAAACACGTAAAATTGGTCGAAATATGTACCCACCTTTTACATGCTTCCTCTGTGCGGCCATCTTGTCTCAAACAACGTCCAAATACTTCGTGACTTCACCACTAGATGGCAGGATCGCCCATCAGATTGAACCACAAGACTTCCATTGCGACGTACAAGCAATCCTAAAAACATCTGTGCTCTCAGATATGAGATATTACTCTCGATAAGTAGTGTCCATTGAAATGGACAAGGGGTCTGAAAGGGCTAAACCCCGTAAGTGATAGTCAAAGTAGGTATGTTATCCACTGGAATATAAATGGCTTAAACACTGATGCTTCTAACAATAAAAGCTCCAAAATAGATGAATTGGGAATCATTCTGTCAGAATGTGCAAATATTAAAGTTGTTTGTTTAAATGAGCTCTGGTTTACTGAAGACACAATTAAAATTCTGAACAAAAAAACTTCAGATTAGCAAGTAGCTTTTGGAGAACAAAGTCATGTGGAGACTCATGTATACGTCTACATAGTGATATAAATTATGAGACCAGAAACTGTTTTAATAATTTTGTAGGGGTAATTTCACTACATAAAGGAAAACACTTCTGTGGAATTTATACTGTGAATGACCACCTTTATTGTACCGCACAAACACACTTGATACATACGTTAACGCGGGAAAACGAACACTCATCGTGTCCTCCAAAGAACCCCGCTCGTAGAGAGAATCTCTCAGTGTCTTGTCGACTATCGACTTGTCACTCCCACACAGCCCCCCCCCCCCCCTGAAGTGCGGAGCACCCGGTATGGTGGGGTACTTAAACTTCACCTCTCGGCCTGCCCGATAGTGCGGCTGTGGGTGCTGCTTGCTGATTCTGTTGCTGCATTAGGCCCCCTGGTGTGGGACACAGCTGTCTGGTTCTGCGGAAGGTGTGGGTTCGTTGCAAGTTGTGTTTGAAGTCGTCTGTGAGACTGTCGTCGGTGCTGTCATTGTCCAAGCGGGTTTTACTCGCTCAATGGAAACTTTGGTCGACTTTTCCTGGAGGAGGATATCCATTGTGTGTGTGTCCCATCCTAGCACTTGGTATGGTCTAGTGTACGGTGGCTGTAATGAATGACGTACCAGGTCTGTGCGGAGCATGATGTGGGAACAAGTATCGAGGGACTTGTGTATGAACACTGGATGCGTGCCGTGCTGAGACGTCGGGGCTGCACGTAGTGTCTCTGCCTGCTTCCTCATTTGTTGCAAGAGGTGGGGTAGTTGTGTGTCATCTGGGAGAGGAACTGGTGCAAGGAATTCTGCTGGAACTTGGAGTGGTTCTCCGTATACCAACTCTGCCGAGGAACAATTGATGTCTGTTTTTAATGCGGTCCATAACCCCAACAAAACCAATGGCAACGCTTGAGTCCATGAGTCCTCGTGGCACATCAGGGCAGCCTTTAAGGTCCGGTGCCACCTTTCCACCAAACCATTGCTGGCCGGGTGGTAGCTAGTAGTACGGTTTCGTTGGAAGCCGCAGAGTTTTGACAGTTGTTGGAACAGCGTTGACTCGAACTGGCGTCCTTGGTCGGTGGTAACGAAAAATGGGCACCCAAAACGAGCCATCCAAGTTTCCAAGAATGCGCGTGCAGTAGTCTCTGCAGAAATGTCCCTGATTGGTGTAGCCTCTGCCCACCGCGTGCAACGATCCACTGCCGTAAACAAGTACCTGTAACCTTCTGAAGGGGGGAGGGGTCCAAACAAGTCAATGTGTACATGCCCAAAACGTGCCGTTGGGTTTGGGAATTGTCCTACTGGAGCGTGAACATGGCGTCCCACTTTGCTACATTGACACTGATAGCAGCTGCGGGCCCACTCCCGTGTATCTTTCTTGATTGAAGGCCACACAAAACAGTCAGTCACTAATTTCACTGAGGCATTGGTTCCCGGGTGTGCCAGGTTGTGAATGCTGTCGAATACCTTTCGTCGGAACTGGGGGGTGATGTATGGGCGTGGTCTAACCGTGGAGGTGTCGCACCATACCTTACATGGGCTGCAGGGGACGTCCACAAGTTGTAAACGTAGGCCAGTGGACGGGTCCACCAACAAGGATTGCAGCTGCGTATCTGAAGCCTGAGCCCTTGCCAATTTGGAATAATCTAACATTGGACTTATCCCATTATTACGTGAGAAATAGTCTGCCACAATGTTTTCGGCACCATGGATGTGATGCACGTCTGTCGAAAACTGGCATATAAACTCTATATGACGGGCCTGGCGGGGGGAACATGAATCGCTGACTTTATAGAAAGCTGCCACAAGAGGTTTGTGGTCGGTGTATATGGTGAATTGCCTGCCCTCAACTAAGGGGCGGAAGTGCCTGACGCTTTCATACATTGCGAGGAGTTCCCTTTCATATGCACTCCAACGAGTTTGACTCATCTGTAGTTTTTGTGAGAAGAAACTTAGTGGCTGCCAATGACCCTTCACTCTCTGGTGCAGTGCTGCCCCGATTGCGACTTGGCTTGCGTCCACTACTATGGCTAGCTGAGCTCCTGGTGCAGGGTGTGCAAGCCCCACTGCGTTGTGAAGGCTGTTTTGCAGTGCCTTGAAAGCCGAGTCCATCTCGGGTGTCCATGGGAATGGGCGCTTGCCAATTTTGTTGTGTCCGGCCAAGGCATTGTTCAGTGGCATCTGGATTGCTGCTGTTCCGGGGAGGTGGCGACGATAGAAATTTATCATCCCTAGGAACCGTCGGAGATCGTGGTAGGTTTGAGGCCGTGGTAGGGTACGAAACAACTCCAGCTTCTCTGGCAGTGGGAAAATGCCCTGAGCTGACACTTTATAACACAGGAAGGTTACAACGGGTTCCCCAAACACGCACTTGTACTTGTTAAGTGTAATTCCATGAGCACTAAGCCTGCTTTGCCCCTCGCTTACGTGTTTCTGATGGTCAGAAACATTCTCCGAAAACACCAGAATATCGTCTAAATAGGCGAAACAATATGGTAGTCCTCTTAGTACGCTGTCTAGGAACCGTTGCCATGTCTGGGCCGCATTTTTCAGCCCAAATGGCATCACCAAAAATTCAAACAGCCGGAATGGGGTTGTCACTGCAGTCTTTGGTATGTCCTGCTCTGCCATTGGGATCTGATTATAAGCCTTACGGCAATCCGAAACACTGAATATGGATGCCCCGGCCAGTGAATGGGTGAAATCCTGTATATGTGGCACAGGGTATCTGTCTGGAACAGTTCGGGCGTTCAAAGCTCGATAATCACCGCACGGGCGCCATGACCCATTCTTTTTATGGGCGAGATGCAGAGGAGAGGACCACGGACTGTTGGATGGCTGTACAGTTCCTTCCTGTAGCATCTCGTTGAAAATGGCCTTGGTTTCCCGCAAGCGATCAGGTGCAAGCCTGCGAACACATGAGGAGACTGGTGAGCCTGGAGTTGTACAGATGTGGTGCACCGTCTCATGCTTCGCCCTGCTCTTTCTTGTTCCCTGTTGTGGTTTGGGTGTCGCCTTTGTGGTTGAAACAGCAGGAGCCTGTTGTTGTGTCGTTAACTGTTTTGATGTCGTTTGAGCCATGTGCCGGTCAGCTTCCTTCGTTGCTATGGTGTCCTCCCAGGTGGTTGCACTGAGGTTATCTACCCTTTGGCATGCATGAGAAGTCGGACGTCCTTGTATTCCCGGAATAACAAATCCATTGACAGAATGGACGAGTTGTGACTTGTGTAAATCCACGGACAATGCATGTTTTGCCAGGAAATCAGCACCTAGTGTAGGGTGGTTGATATCGGCCATAACGAAGGTCCAGTTGCATTCTTCTGGTAGCCCAATGTCCACTGGCAGTGTTTTCTGTCCATATGTGTGGATGACTGAGTCGTTGACTGCTATCAAATTGGTCTCTTCAGTGCGTTTGTCTGAAGGGAAGAAATTTACAGGCAGAGTGCTGACATCTGAGCCGGTGTCGACCAAGAACATCCATCCTGTAGAGTGATCAGGAACGAAAAGTCTTTGTGAAGCAACATACCTTACAGCTGTGGGAGAAGTCGATCCACATAACGTAGGCTCGTGCTGAAATGGGGGTGTTCCCCTTCCATGGGTCTGTGAGTTTAGGCGCAGTTGCTTGTTGTCACGGTCGGCTGCGCCTAAAGCAGGCCGTGGGATGCGTTTGGGTGCGAGCACGGCGTCTTACACTTCGTAGCTTGCGCGACGAAGCGCTGGTGGACCCAGCAATAACCGGTGTTGTTGTTTGCGTGATGCGGCGGTCGCGTCAGCTGGCGATGACGCGTGTGTGTGTCAGCCGCCGCAACGTCGCATGGCTCTAGCCGCTGCAGCTGGGCGGTCAGCTGATCGATGGCTGCCCGGAGAGATCGGAAATCTTCGGTCACGTCCGGCGCTCGTCATGCGGTCTGCCAGCACAAGCTGGAGGCACCGCGTCGACTGGCTCCGGCCGTGCTCGGCTGGTGTCATTGGCCGAGGTGGTTGCGGCGGCAGCCACTGTGGCGCGCGAGTCGAACAGGGAGTGCGCTCTATCGGCTACTTGCAGCAACTCGCTTAATGGCCAGCCCTCGTAAGCAATTAAGGTTAAGCCCACCTTCGGAGGTAACTGCTGTTGCCATATGTGCAAAAGTAATGTGTCTGAGAACACGGAAGAGTCCACCATAGCACGTAAATGCCGGTAAAAGTCTGAAGGCGACCTGTCACCGCGTTTCTCGTGGTACAGGAGCTGTGATATCCGCTGATCCACAGGTTTTGTACAACGCGAAATTAAAGCCGTCTTGAGAGTGGCGTAGGCTTGTTGTGGTGGGGGTTGCATAATTATATCCGATACCACTGACGATGCACGTTGGTCCAGGTTGCATATCACTAACGTGAACTGTTCAAAATCGTTGACTATTTGTTGCCGCACGAAAATGTTCTCCATAATAGCGAACCAAATTTCGGGACGCTCGGGAACGAAAGGTGGTTGTCGAATTTGTAACCGCAACGCGGGTGGCCCACGATCACTGGCGAATGGAAAGTGCGAAACTCGTGGGAGCGGTACCGACGCGGGTGATGAAAACGGGAGCACTTTGGGTCTGATATCGGCGTGTCCAGCACGCTGGTTGTGCGAGGCAATGTCCTGTGGCGGCGGCGCGGGACCCGCCGGCACACGCGGCGCGGTTGGAAACGTAACGTCGTGGGCGAAGTCGGTTTGAGATGTAGGTGTCCGTGGCACTGTGAACTGAGGGTTTTGCTGCATCGTGTCGAGCTCCTTTTTGATGTTTTTGATGACGCCGTCGATGTCACGGAAGAGGTTCTGTGCAGACGACATGTCGATACGAGACGTCGCGGAAAATATCTCAAGAAACTTGCCTACTGTCACACTGCTTAGTTACGGGGTCACCACTTATGTAGGGGTAATTTCACTACATAAAGGAAAACACTTGTGTGGAATTTATACTGTGAACGACCACCTCTATTGTACCGCACAAACACACTTGATACATACGTTAACGCGGGAAAATGAACACTCATCGTGTCCTCCAAAGAACCCCGCTCGTAGAGAGAATCTCTCAGTGTCTTGTTGACTATCGACTTGTCACTCCCACAATTTAAATGAAGAATGTGTGTTTGAGGGCTGTTGTGTAGAAATAGTGGACTCACTAGCAAATGTTATAATAATCTCAATATACAGAATTCCAGGGACGTCAACAACAGAACTATTCTTATCTAAGCTTCAAATTATGCTAGAAGACCTTTCCAGAGAAAAAAGAAAAAAGTTGGAATAGCTGCTGATTTTAATATTGATATCACATGTAATAGTAGTCACGCTTCAAGTTTCACTGGCTTAGTAAAGAAACATGGTTTCAAATTGAATTTATTTGAATCTACCAGAGACAATAGGTAATCAGCAACATGCATTGAAAATGTTCTAACTATTTATTTATTTATTATCATCCCAATGATCACATTTGTGATATAGGATTTGTCAGGGTACATTTTAACAACTATATAATATCTTTACAAAATTTGTATCTGTGCTGAATTCATATTAATCTATCTTATGTTTAATACAATATACAACTAATAAGTGTTTTTATAACATAATTTATTATCCACTGATGTAATTTCATTTGTCACATTAACTTAAACATATATTTTATACAGTTGTGCAGAGATATTCACTTATGCTGTAATAGCATTTGTCAAGCATGTGGTTTTATAGCAGTTTTAAATTTATCCTCATTTTCCAGCTCTTTGATATGTTTTGGTAGTGCATTAAAAAGTTTGATGCCTTGATTACATACATGTTTCTGGCTTCGGGTCCTTGTTACAGCTTGTATGTGGAGATCTTTACATTGCCGTGTATTGTAATTATGGAAGTCTGTATTGGTTTTCATTTTGTCCTGATTTCTTTTGATCATCAACAGACATTTCAGAATGTATACTGATGGAATTGTTAAAATTTTCAATGCTTTAAAAAGGGGCCTACAATGTGTTTGAGGTGGGCTGTGGGTCATTATCCGAATAGCACGTTTTTGTAATTTGAAAATCTCATTTAGACGACAATTTGTTTTTCCCCAGAATACTATGCCATAGGATCCAATGGACTGAAAATAGCCAAAATATACTAATCTGGTACAGTTATTGCTACAAACTCTTGAAATTATTCCAAGCACAAAACATGCTGAATTTAGTTTTAGTGCTAGGCTCACCACATGGTCCTTCCAATTAATCTTCTCATCAATGTGCATACCCAGGAATTTTGCACACTGTACTCTTTCAAGTTGTTTGCCCTCCATGGCGGGATTTAGGTCGTCCTGTTCACTTATTTTTCCATATTGCACATAATTAGTATTATGTATATGAAGATGTGTATAAATTTTGTCTAGATCTAGGTATTTCAGATCATTGTGCATTGTTCATTGAGCTGAGCTGCCACAGACAGACAGGAACATTTCATGTATGAGAATCCATATGAGCAGGAACTGTAGCAAAGAAAACTTGCTAACATTTAGTGAGAAGCTAAGAGATAAAACATTACCTTTTGATTATTGTAACTCAAGTGACGAAAACTTTGAGAAATTCCTAAATAGTTTTCTTGGAGACTTTAATGAAACATTTCCACCTAGACTCTGCAGCAGTAAAATAACAAATACAGTAAAGTGGATTACCCAGGGCATAAAAATTTCCAGTGTAAGGAAATGGCAACTGCACAGAGAACTAAAATATAATATAGATATTGATTTCATTAAATATGTTAGACTCTATAACACCATATTTAAAAGAGTTGTCAAGGCAGCAAAACAACTGGCAAATAACAGGTTACTTTTAAATCATAAAAATAAGAGAAAAGCTGTGTGGTCAGTCATTAAATCTGAGTTAGGTGTTAAAGCCTGTAACCAAGAAATTCCAAAAGTTGACATTGAAGGAAATACTATTGTAAATCCAACTCAAAGACCAGAGTACTTTAATGAATTCTTTATAAATGTAGCAAAGTCTGATGTACTTGTAACAGATTATCACAGCAAAGTAAATCCCTTTGGCCTAGGTAAACACTCTGAAAACTTCATAAATTTCTCAAAAGTTTCTGTGGAGGATGTACAAAATGCTATTCTAACATTAAGAAACAAAAAATCTGCAGGTTAGGATGGAATACCCATCAAAGTTATTAAAGTGGTACACAATAGAATTGAAAACCCACTAGATCAGATAATAAATCAATGTTTTGAAGAGGGCTGTTTCCCAGAGGTACTGAAATGTGCTGAAGTCAAACCACTTTTCAAGAAGGGATGAAGAGAGATCGTGGGAAATTATCATCCTATCACGATTCTCCCAGCCTATCTAAAATATTTGAATAACTTGCTGTTGCACAAATCCAAAACTTCATTGCAAAATATTCTGTTATTCTAAACAATCAATTTGGTTTTCAGCAGGGTAAAAACACCATCGATGGAGTAAACAGTTACATTGAGAAAATAAGTACATCATTAGACAAGAGAAATAAGGTGGCAGCAATTTTCTGCAACCTCACAAAAGGGATTTGATTCCGCAAACCATGCATTGGTTGTTTACAAACTTGAAAAGTATGGCATCAGCGGCAGTGCCCTACAATGGCTTAAATCCTACTTATCGAACAGAAAGCAAAGAGTTAGCATTTCTTCAAACGGCACATATTATTTTTCTGACTGGAAAAAATATCACAGGGTGTTCCACAAGGCTCTATATTAGGCCCAGTCCTATTTCTCTTTTATATTAATGACTTACTATTAAATATCAGCTTCCCATCAGTTCTGTTTGCAGATGATACTTCTGTCTTAGTTGAGGATCAGGACTCGAAAAAAATTCCCAAATCTGTGATCAGTACCCTCACTACCTTAGAAACTTGGTTTCAGTTAAATGGGTTGAATCTTAACATATTTAAGACTCATGTGATGCAGTTCAGAACCAAACAGTCAAAATGTGAGCAGATTAAGATTGTACACAACAACCAAGGTGTAGAAGAAGTTGACTCAGTCAAATTCTTAAGTTTAAATGTAGATAAAAATTTGAGTTGGTAGGCACACATCGAAAACCTAGCAAACAAACTGAACAGCTTTCCATTTGCAATGCAAATATTGTCAACTGTAACTGACATGGACACATGAAAAGTAGCATATACAAGCTACTTCTAATCCATTATTAGGTATGGTATTGTTTTTTGGGGTAACTCAACAAACATAGTGCGGATATTAAAAATACAGAAAAAAATCATATGAAATATGTGTACCGCAAATCACAAAGGAACATGTTGACCATTATTTAGAAAACTTAAAATATTAACTCTGCCATCCTTATGCATATATGAGAGTATTATATTTTTGTGCACCAGACATAAATTATTTGAGGGATACCATTTTGTCCACTCACATGATACCAGAAACAAAGAAAATTTTATGCTCCCCACCCACCTCCTCAGACTGTATGCCCACGGACCTCTCAGTACATGGGAATGAAAATTTGTAATAAATTAAAAGGGAACAAGTTGGTGCAGATGAATTTAGGTTTACTTAAAAGAAAGCTATATGAGGTACTGGCACTGAAGTGTTATTACTCAGTGGATGAATTCATGTGGGACAAACTGGATATTTGAGCTGGGTACAATGTGCTATCCTTATAGTGTCATTATTTATTATAGTGCTATTATTTATTAATGTAAAAATCATTGTAATTGTTTTATAAATTTTTGACATGTCTCCTGTATGCAAACCAAATGGATCGCAAATGAACGTCATGAGATGAATAAAACACAATTCACAATAAGCGATGGTGGTTTAAAGGGTGACACCACTGGATGGTGGATGACTCGGGGATTCATCTTCACTGCTACTGATTTTATTTGTGTATACCATTCATACTGCTTCTCACTGTTACACTCAATGCCTCTGTTAGCTTTACACTGATAGGACAAAAGTCGTGGGATAGCAATATGCACATATGCAGATGCAGGTAGTATTACATACACAACATATAAAAGCAAAGTGCACTGGTGAAGCTGTCATTTGTAATTAGCTGATTCATTTAGAAAGGTTTGTGACGTGATTATAGTCATATGATGAGAATTAACAGACTCTGAATGCAAACTGGTAGCGGGAGCTAGCTTAAAATATTTTACTTGAAAAGAAGCGTAGTGGTTGAATCTTATCCCTTACAACATGTTGCAGTACAGCCATGGTACCGGTGTCACTGGTGTCTGTGGTGATAGGGAGCTGCGTATTCAGAATGGGACGAGCCAACATAATTCCTCATCTTAGACAGTCCTTAGCAAGTTCTAATGCATTGTTCATTTTACTGGTCAAACTACTCGTCTTTTCCCCCTGCTTGTTCAACTGAGCAAGGGCGTCATTTACTGGTGCCTGGGTTGCTACTGCTTGCAGTAGGTGATGCTGATAGAAGTTCTCTAAGAAGTGTCAAAGCTTGTGGTAGTTTAGAGGGAGGGGGAGTTGTTTGCTGAGCTTCATTAATGACCATGCCTAGGTCCTGTAAGGCACTGAACACTTTTTTGAGGAGCTGGTTGTGTTGCTGGGCTGTGGCTGAAAAAAATGAAGATAGGTCAAAGTAGACACAACAGAAATCAAATTTAAAAAGTATGTCTATGAAATACAGTCACATTTGGATGGATTCATCAGATCATAAGGCATGAGGACACATTCAAACAAGCCAAATGGTGTGATATTGCTGTTTTTGCAATACCATCAGTGTACATGAGAATTTGGAGGTGTGCCTTTTTACAGTCAACTCTGAAGATGGTAGCACCTTCAACTGAGCAATTTAACACAAAATGTGCTGTTTAGCCCCAGCAACCTGCATGCTATAAAGGCAGCAGTCACCAATAAAACTCATGCGGAAGAAAGATTGTATGGGGACTACAGAGTTCTCAGCTCCTGTACATTTATGATAGCTACCTGATACCGAATATCCAGAACTTTACAATCTCAGCAGACAAGACTTGACACAAGCTAATGCTGGATGCAGGTCTGTCAACAACATATGTAGTGAAACTTACATCACACATCTTGAGGCAGAGCCTGCTGAAAAAAAAATATTCTGGCTGATAGGATGTTTACCATGATGCAACACCATCAATGAATAAATGTCACAGCTAATTCCATTCCATACACCACATGGCCACAGACGAATGCCAAAATCACTGACACACTACTTGCAACACAGGTTAGTACAGCGCATTTCATGTCAGCATGCAGCATAATGAATGTAGGCACCTCTGCCACAGCAAATTTCACACATTCCAAGGCGCAACTATACACGACCTACAATGGCATGGTGCAACCCATTTTAACACTTGCAGGGTCAGTATTTGTGAAAATGGGTTGCACTGTGCCATTGCAGATCATGTATAATTGCCCTTTGGACTGTGTGAAATTTGCTGTGGCAGAGGAGCTTACGTTTTTTGTACTGCATGGCGACATGGAATGCACTGTACTAGCTTGTGTTGCAAGAAGCATGTCAGTGATTTTGGTGTTCGAGTGTGACCATGTGCTGTGTGGAGTGGAATTAGCTGTGAAATTTATTCGCTGATGGTGTTGCATCATGGTAAACGTCCTATCAGCCAGAATATTATTTTTTCAGCAGGCTCTGCCTCAAGAGTGATAATTGCCACTTGTATCTGTGATGTATGTTACACCACCCACAGTGTCCACAGAGCTGCATCCAGCATTAGATCGCATCAGGTGTTGTCTGCTGACACCTAAGCTGGGATGGCATCCTGTCAGTGAGATCTCCTCATATATTGCTTGTTGTAACTGCTGTTCCATTGTCTGCTACAGGCCCTACAGAAGGTCTGATTTTGCCCATTGTATTTGTTTTGAGTGGATGGTGTGAGTAAGTCATCACTGATGAGATCAACATGCTCTGCCAGATGGCAAATTAGTGTCACAAATTTGGTATCATCACCCAGGATGCCTACAATACCAAAAATACACTCTTGAGTTACGAAGCAGAGAGAGGGCTGTTCTCAGCAAAATGGCAGTAGTTTGGGTTGAGGGCCAGTCTGTGCATGTCATGTGGTAGTGGTATAACAGTGGCTGTGTGAAATGGCCTCAGATGTGAGGTCATCTGAAGTACTCATGTCACAGTTGTGAACTGGCTAACAATAGTGTAGTGGGTGGCCAACTGTAGTGCCACGTTTGAAGTAATTGTATTTCCAGCCACTATTCGTGGCACAGTTGATGTGGGTGTCTTGTGAAATGCACCACAGTTCGAAAGTTGTACTGTTAATTGCACTGGTTCACACACTGACGCACTTGGAGGCAGTTCATGTCCAAAGTCTAACAGAAGTACATCTGACCCTTACCTTTGTTGAAGAGGGTTTGGGCTGGACCTGTTACGTAATACAGAATCCAGAGTCACTGTGCAAGTGTTCATGGTCTAACAGAAGAATATCCAGCTGTTGTCATTGTTGAGGAGGGTATGGGCTGGGCCTGTTATAGGAAACAGTACCCAGAGCCATTGTACTCTCAGTTCTTTAATCGTATTTTCTATGTTTTGACCACATTCACTCTAATGAATGTGGTTAAAACATAGAAAATGTGATTAAAGAACTGAAAGGTAAACTGAGACACTCACTCTCTCCCAGTCTCACTCATGATCACCCACTCAGTCACTCTAGTTCACAACATGAAAAATGACACCACAAATGAAGAGATGTTTGAAAACTATCAATTAAAACACAATGAAGACTGGAATAACTAAAACAGATTCACAGCAATATGTGGCTGACTGATCATTTACCAAAAACAGGGATGAACCAGTCAGCCTAAAATTTCAGAGAAAAAGTTAGAAAACTTACAAAATTTTAAAAGTCGTACCACATTTGTTTGATTGTCAGCTAAAATAGTCGGCAAATGAGCCACCGCACTGTGGTTCAAAAATAAAATGCAGCGTAATAAAATGTATGTCACAAGCACTACACGTGGGAGGGTTGTATTGCCACAGAAAGAAACCATGCATCATAGAGCTGTGGCCTATGTGAAGACCTGTGAGGGGGACTCCATGCTGCCCACGTGGCTGGAAGGAGGTACGCCATGGCCACGTTGCTGACTTAACTGTCACTTCCAGCCATTCTTCTTCCCATCAACAAATGTCTCTGTACCTCAACAGTGAGGTGGGAGCATGTAGAGAGGTGGCGGACTGAACTAATTGAGGATCGTGGCACACCTCCTTGGTTGGTACATCTTTCCTTTCATTCCCTACAATACCCATGTGCCCCAGCACCCAGCACAAAGATATTTCCTTTCCCAGCCTTTGTAGTCAGAAGAGGGCATCCTTGATATTCTGGACTACTTTAGCTGCTGAGTCCATGTGAAGTAGAGAGTGAAGGGCATTCAAGGAACCGGAACAGACAAGGAATTTAGCACTGAAAACACATCTTATCTGTTCCAGTGCCTGCAAGATCGCATATAATTCCACATTGAGGACAGTAAAGTCTTGAGACAGTTGGATCTTGAGAATATAATCAGGGAAAACAACAGAGCAATCAAAGGGGTCTGCTGTTGAAACCTATCCTGAAATACAGCTGCAGAGTTGTAGTGCTCAGTTACGTCATAAAACAATGTACTGAAAACATATGCAGGAGTGAAATCTCTCCTTTACTGCACAAAACCTAAAATCACTCTGGGCCTCTGCAATAACCAGGGTGGCAGCCAGTTAAAACCCTGCAGTTGAGGTTGTACTTGCTCCACACCAAGTGACTCCAGCACATACTGTACACAGCTCCCAAATGGCATTGTTGCTTGCGGACAACTGGAGAAAAGATGTTCCAGACACTGACGAACAACAGTATGGTGTGCAGGTGAATTTGAAGCAGCAAGGAGCTTAACATGACTGACACACCATGAGGAGCTTTTGCTGGATGGTGAGTGGCAATTCCCCGGCCTCAGCACAGAGACTGGGTATGAGGCTTGTCACATAATCACCTGTGGCCAGCCTAATCTGCTCATAGTGATTAGTGTCAATAATCTTTGGGTAGGAAGGCTTTGCTGACCTGTACACCATGCACCCACAGTCCCACAATAAATGCACAAAAGCCCTATAAAACTGGAACAGCTGTGCCTCACCTGATCCCTAAGACTTGTGGCTAAAAGCACTTTAAGATATACGGTTTCTTCTGGGTTCTGGTTTTTAGGTCTCTCAGATGAGGTAATCATGACAATTTGGAGTAAAAAATGAGGCCCAGAAACCTCACTGAAATTTTAAAATGTAGAATGGTGTCCCTCATATGTAAGTCAGGTGAATTAAATATACAATGAGAATGATTAAAATGAACACATTCACACTTATCTGCAGAAAACTGAAAACTCATTTTTGTAGCACATTCCTCTAACCTCTGCACTGTAAGCTGTAACTGATGAGTCATTGTGGCAACATTTGAAGAAGAACAGAAAACAGAAAAATCATCCACAAACAAGGAGCATTGTACAGGATTCTGTACAGGAAACATGATACTGTTTATGACAATGGCAAAGAGGGTAACACTTAAAACACTGCCCTGAGGGACACCATTCTCCTGCTCAAATCGATCTGATAGCATATCACCAACTCAGGACATAAAGCAAAAATATGAAGATGGGGAGGTGGCCGCAAAAGCCCCATTGGAGAGTTGCTCTAAAATACTGTGTCTCCAAGCAATGTCATTTGCCTAACTGATGCCATACAATATACCAAGACAGTTTTGTTTACATAGGAAAGCCTGCTGAATAGCCACCTATAGGAGCTTCATGCTGTCGAAGGTGAATTGAAATCTCTGGGATCCACGCTGAGAGTAGCTAAGGAGTTGCCTATTCTCTGACACCAGACCAGATGATGACCAGACCAGATGATGGTTAACCATTTGCTACAGGGTCTTTCCTACACAGCTCATTAAGGTGATGCTCCGGTAACTACTATGGCATGTCCAGTCCTTTCCTGGTTTGATGATAGGTATCAAAACTGCCTCTCTCCATGAACTGGGAAACTAGCCTGTCTGCCATATCAAATTAAAATAGTTGAGGAGGACTTCCTGCGACACTGTTGGCAAATGTTGAAGCATGCAGTACCGGGTTTGTTCATGATGGGGTTATACTATCACGAGTCTCAGACAGTGCCCTGAATCCAGTTTCCACATGGAGAAAGGGTAGCTGTAAGATTCGGAATTGTTGCATCTGAATTCCACAGTAACAGCGGAACATTAGATCTGGGCTGGCATTGGCCATAGTCATTGCAAAATGCTCTGCCATCATATGAGCAATGCTTCCAGGCCATTTCAGCACTGCTGCTATTGGAGAACGACTGTGTTTACTGGAAATCCTCCTGGTGGCTTACCAGACTTTCATAGAACAAGTGGAATGGTTGGTGGAATCCAGGAACATTTGCCATGGCCTTTTCTCACCCTCCTTAAAACGTGTTTATCCTTGGCTCTCTTGACTTAAGTCTGTGAGCTTGTCTTCTGTTGGGTTGTATTTAAACTGTTGAAGAGCTGCACATCTGTCCCAGTTTTCTGGGCAGCACTCATCAGGTACAGGTTACCTCCTCAGTGACATGAGGATGGATAAGTCAGCAGCATGATGGATCACTTGTGTGATGTGGTACACCTATTCCTGGATGCTGCCACGGTATTCAAACATGGCCAGCTCACTTAAAAATGTCCAGTCAGCTCTTATGACCATCCTTTTCGGTGGTTTCTGTTCATGTAATGCTCCACTAGGTACATCCAGAGTGGGAAGTGTTCATTGGAATGAAGTTGATTTGCTTCCCACTGAGCAGAGTCTACAAAGGATGGAGAGCAGAAAGAGAGGTCTTTGGCTGAGGATAATCCAGCAGGAGCCAAGAAATGAATGGGACTGCCTGTGTTGAGGATGCACAGCTTCTGAGGAATCACAAAGTCTTCCAAGACTCGACCCCTAGGGCAAGTATAGTTCGAGCCCCATAATACATTCTGGGCACTGAAATCAACCAGCAGGAGAAATAGGCAGGGGAGTTGTTATAAAGGTCTGTGAGAGTCTCAGCTTTGAGCACAGGGGGCGTTGCAGTGTTAAGATTTTCAGTTCCTCCATGTGTGTCCTGAACCCATTAACATTATACTGTAGTATGGGAGACATTTATCACAGGGATGTACTTTCACTCTGTCTTTCTGCTGGCAACGGGACCTCATAGTGGGCAGAGATTCAGTCTTGGTGTGAGACGAGTGCTCTAAGCCAATATCAGGATGATTTAGCTCTGAAGACAATTTCATGATAGATGTCTGAGAGAGGGACATCCACATCATCAGACTGTTTGCTTCCTGTTTCCAACAGTGGCTACTAATGCTGAAACTAGCAGCCTGTGTTTGTGTAGTAGCAGCAGTCTTCTGAACTGGTTGTTTAAGAATAGAAGGAAAAGAGGTAGCAAATGTGGAGGGCTGCATAGCTATATAGATCTTTTTGGTCTCATCATGCCGGATGCACTTTTTTGTTTAAATTTCCAGTATCTCCCTTTCCTCAAGGCAGTCCCTACTCCAGACTGAATGATCCCTAGAGCAATTTACGGTGTACAGAACTGCTGCTAACAAACCTGATGGTTAAGGACCTAAGAAGAATAAGGTTGTTACTATAGAACGTGAACAGCAAGGTCCCAATTCCCTTTTCTGTGGCTTAACTCCTACATCTGTTGATGGTTCTCCATCCATGAGTATTTGCTGCATCCTCCCAACCTAGAAAACCTCAGTCCACTGACAAACTTCACTTCATACCTCATATGACCACACCTTCCATAATAAGTGTTGATGTGATCCTTTTTGGAACTCTAGAAATGCTACAGCCACATGAATGCCTTGATCCATTGCTTTCAGAATGTCATATGAGAAAAGTGTGATTGGGGTTTCACATAACTGATGTTTTTTGCAACCATATTGGAATAGAGGAGATCATTCTGTTCTAGGTATCTTATTATTTTCAAGATTCTACTACACATATATGTCAATGATATTGGATGATAGCTTTGTAATTTATTTCTACTGCCTTTCTTGTAGATGGATATGATTTGTGCCTTCTTCCAATTACTGAGCACAATAGGGGGGGGGGGGGGGAGATCTACAGCACTGAGTACAGAATCTGATAGGGATTCTGTCCAGACCTTATGACCTTGATTGATTTTAGTGGCTTCAGCTGCTTCATCATCAGTCTGACAGCCAGTGCAATCGGCGAGTTTAATATAATTTACCAAATGAAGTTGATTTGTTTCATGCTAATAGGCTCCTAATAATTTAAAATGTTTCTTCTTTGTTTTTGGAATTTGATTTTTTTTTGTTTTTTTTTGTTTTGTTTTGTGTGTGTGTGTGTGTGTGTGTGTGTGTGTGTGTGTGTGTGTGTGTGTATACGTTGGAGTACATTTAGTCCTACCATCATTTAAATTGCCAACCCCAGAGAAGAACTTCAAAAACCCTGGTCATTTAGGTCAAATGGGATTATTCTCCCAGACACATACAGTCTATTGGTGATAAGCTGGTGGGCAGGACAGCGTGTTTCATGTGATCATTGGTTGTTGGTGGCTTCTCATTGTTCACAGTAAATAATTATGGAAATATATGTGTAGGAGAGCATCTAAGAGTGCTTTCCACTGGTTTTCTAACATAACAAAAATAACCATGCATCAGTTCTCATTTAATGAATTTTAACTAGGATTTACTAAAATCTATTTATCTTCAATGAGTCGAATATCTCCAGGCACAGGAAAAGATCCAGGTTTCCCTCAGGACACACACACACATCCTTGGACAAATCAGTGGAAATCCACATGCATGGCCGCCCTAGGTGTGAGCCATCATGATCAGAAAAGACAGAAATGTAATAATTTTGCAGAGATTATTCAGCTGAATTTTCCAGTGGGTAGCTGATATGAATTAAAACCGGGTTTCCACAGACATGAATTACTTACTCGTTCATTCTCCCACCAACACTCATGTAAGTTAACTTATATGTGGAAACATTCTATGTGCACATTGTCATGACAGCTTACCCATAAGTTACAAAAGCTGAAAGTTGTTTAACTACCTTGTATGATGTTGCATCACCTACCATCACCTATGAGCTTCACCAGCAGCCAGTAGGTGCATCTGCTCTCATTCTGCTCTCATTTGTTTGACAGCACATGTGATGAAGTAAGCTCGGATAATTTTAATTCCCCTCTTGTTTTGCCATCTGCCTCCTTAAATTCTTTTTTCTTGTTTAAATAATTACCATTAACATACGTTAATATAATCTGCATTTTCATAAAAGAGAAAGATTGGCGACTCAGTTTTAAAGGATAGAACATCAGATCTAATTTTGTGCTTAGTTTTATGTATGTAGTGGATTTTCTAATTTATTTCAACTATTCCTAATTAGTAGCTTTCATTATAGGGCAAAATCTGTAATTGTTTTGTAACTTAAACTCTGTTGTTGACATATAAACAAATGTAAATTCTGCACAAAGTATAAACATTTGGAGGAACAACTAATAGTCATTTTAAAGGATCTACTTGGATCTATTTGAAAACATATTAGCAAAGTCAGCCCTTAATTAATTCCAAAGTAATTAACAGTTTTGTCAAAAGTATTGTTTGCATGACTATATTTGTTAATTTCACAATTCAAACAAATACTTTGGCCTAACTCTTGTAGTAGAAGAAACTGTTAAAAAGATGGAATTTTTAAAGTATTCAGTTAATTTAATGAGTTAAGTTTTAATTGTAATTTCTGTAAATTTAACTTTGAACAATGTGTAATTTCAGTACCTATTATTTTGGTGATACATAAGGGACCAATTTTTGGTCATGAGACAGTCAGTCCATGGCCGAGTTTCAGACGAGGAACCTGTGTTGGTTAGAATGACAACAATGCTTCAACTTAACTGTGGAATAGGTGTTAAACAATCAGACCATGTGTAAAAACAATGGCAGTGACTGTTCTCATACATATGTGATTATTCTTCAAGAACTGTGAACTTTGCAGTTAGGTTTTACTGCTCGTAGATGTTCAACAGTAAACTGTTGTAGCAGTATGTGGAGGTTTGCCCGCAAACTATTAATGAGGCTTATGGAAAGTTTAAACAATAGTGCACTGGCCATATACATACATGTGTATATAGGGGGGGGGGGGGTGAAAAAGTGAAATTAAAGTACTGTGAAACGCAATTGTGTATCTGTCGGCTACATTATTTACAGTAGTCAGTGTCCAAATTACAAACCCCATTTTTCAGCCAGTGTATCAGCGCAGTATGTCGACACCGAGAGCAACAAATGAAGAAATAATAAAGCAGGTGGAACTGCTACACACAGACCTAAAATTGTTTGTTTATTTATGTGAAAAGTTAGTGTCATGCCAGAGTAATGGGCTAAGTCTTGACCAAAGGAAATAAATACTTTCTAAAGTGGCAACATATTCTTAAACGGTGTGATATGAATATCACGCTAGCAGTTAGCAACTCCTTACAATCACTTATTTGTAATATAGAAACATAACATTGTTTGAAGTGAAGTGATGCCTTGGTTTAAAAAGTATTGTAACTGAGAATGTAAACTGATATTTGTTTGTTAATGTCACTATAAACTCTTCGGTTAAACCTGCAAAACTCCAGTACAAATAATTTAACTTGTCACAATCTGAAAGTCATGTAAGTAGCATTTCCAGCTTTGGCATGTGTAAATGCTAACTTGTGTAAAAGCTAACTTGCATGTAAGTGTAGCGATGGAGGGGATGCATATGTAAGAAATTGATGCCTGTGGAAATCTGGCTTAGGTCAGCGTTCACCTCCTGGAGCCTGGGCTGCTCCATAGCACCAAATCCTCACTGGTGCCCCATCATACTCATAGCACTTACATTGACAGAACTGCCAAGACTTAAGAGAATAGTTAGTGGAATTTTGGTAGTCTGAAGTGAGTTTGAGTTTGTGGACACCATATTTCTTCTATACTTTAGTCCATCTAAATCAAAATAAGTTTTGCCTCTCAAGCCTGATGTGGCTGCTTGAGGTCTTGAAGGTGGGGAAAACAATTTTCACAAAACTTTATTCATACATGGGATACTGTAGGAAATGTACAACTTCTTGAGCTCTTGAAGCTGGGGAAAGCAATCTTCAGAAAACTTATTCATACCTGGGATATTGTAGGAAGTGTACAATATGTCTTAAGATCCATAACATTAGGGAAATAAGCTTACTGACTTGTGACAGCATAGCAAGGTTACAGGGCTACTGTGAGCACTCTAGCAAAAATTTCAAACACCAATTAACAAATGTATTCAAAAAATATAAATTTACTTTTACAAAAAAATAGTTTTTACTTTTTCAAATCCTTGTACCAATTGGAAAGAATTCAGTCAACATCAGTATTACACCATTGTGATGGCTGTAGTGCAATAGACAAAACTTCCATCATGGCTTGATGTGTCAGTGTAAGCACTTAACAACAAAGTAACAGAAAAGTAAAGCTATCTTTCTAATGAGACTTTTCTTTGTAAATTCTCTGTATTCTGTTATTAATGGCTGTCATAAAATACAAACTAAACTTCATATAAAGAAAAATGAAAATCCTTTTCATTTTTTAATTTCATTATATCACTAAATCATAATTGTACACTACTGGCCATTAAAATTGCTACACCAAGAAGAAATGCAGATGACAAACGGGTATTCATTGGACAAATATATTATACTGGAACTGACATGTTATTACATTTTTATGCAATTTGGATGCATAGATCCTGAGAAATCAGTACCCAGAACAACCACCTCTGGCTGTAATAGCGGCCTTGAGGCGCCTGGGCATTGAGTCAAACAGAGCTTGGATGGCGTGTACAGGTACAGCTGCCCATGCAGCTTCAACACGATACCACAATTCATCAAGAGTAGTGACTGGCGTATTGTGACGAGCCAGTTGCTTGGCCACCATTGACCAGACATTTTCAATTGGTGGGAGATCTGGAGAATGTGCTGGCCAGGGCAGCAGTCGAACATTTTCTGTATCCAGAAAGGCCCATACAGGACCTGCAACATGCGGTTGTGCATTATCCTGCTGAAATGTAGGGTTTTGCAGGGATCGAATGAAGGGTAGAGCCACGGCTTGTAACACATCTGAAATGTAACGCCCACTGTTCAAAGTGCCATCAATGCAAACAAGAGGTGACCGAGACGTGTAAGCAATGGCACCCCATACCATCACACTTCCAATGAGCATTCACCGCAATGTCGTCAAACACGGATGCGACCATCATGATGTTGTAAACAGAACCTGGATTAATCCGAAAAAATGACGTTTTGCCATTCGTGCACCCAGGTTTGTCGTTGAGTACACCATCACAGGTGCTCCTGTTTGTGATGCAGCGTCAAGGGTAACCACAGCCATGGTCTCCGAGCTGATAGTCCATGCTTCTGCAAATGTCGTCGAACTGTCCTTGCAGATTGTTGTTGTCTTGCAAACGTCCCTATCTCTTGACTCAGGGATCGAGACGTGGCTACATGATCCATTACAGCCATGCGGATAAGATGCCTGTCATCTCGACTGCTAGTGATCCAAGGCCGTTGGGATCCAACACAGCGTTCCGTATTACCCTCCTGAACCCATATTCTGCTAAATCATTGGATCTCAACCAATGCGAGCAGCAATGTCGTGATACGATAAACTGCAGTTGCGATAGGCTAGAATCTGACCTGTATCAAAGTCGGAAATGTGATGGTATGCATTTCTCCTCCTTACATGAGGCATCACAACAGCGTTTCATCTGGCAACACTGGTCAACTGCTGTTTGTGTACGAGAAATCGGTTGGAAACTTTCCTCATGTCAGCACGCTGTAGGTGTTGCCACCGGCGCCAACCTTGTGTGAATGCTCTGAAAAGCTAATCATTTGCATATCACAGCATCTTCTTCCTGTTGGTTAAATTTCGCGTCTGTAGCATGTCATCTTCGTGGTGTAGCAATTTTAATGGCCAGTAATGTATATTCAGTTTTTATACAATAAAACATTAAACCTTAAATGCAGAGTGGTAGCCTTTTACATAAACTCTGCTTTAAATTGCTGTTTTTGTGGGTTAGTTATCAAGTCATTCTGTGTGGAATCAGTCAATTAGAAAAATAGATCTGAGCCTTGATGGTTTAGAATTTTATAATTTTTTGTCATTTTATTCTTCCTATCAGAACAAGATATAATTTAAACATTAAGATTTGTTTTGGATATTTAGTTTTTGAGTTAGGCCTATGAATTTTTAAAGTTTCAAAAATTGTGTGATTTTTGCATGTTTTGAGATCTTAGAATGGTCATATCTCAAAACCATTTGACTTACAGACCTCCACGTCATTCATTTTCTTACAAACTTTAAAAATATGTATCACTTTATTCATAAAAGACAACATTTTCTTAAACTAAACTTTTCTTAATTTCTTAAAATTTCAAAATAATGTATGTTAGTCATACAGTATTTGTTAAATATATGTGGCAAACTTCATAATGGTATTCCAATGGGAACATATTTAAAAAAAGCCAATTTACTGTGCAGCATCCATTCTGTATGACTTTGAACTTAGTAATAAGCTGCAATGGTTACCTGGACTATCAAACACTAAATAAATTCCATTTTACTACAATCTGTATTGTTGACTGTACAGTTTGCAACCTGATTTGTAAAACTAAAGTTAAAATGAAACTCCTGTGAATTATCAGGGTTATTTTGTTTTCAAGGTCTGATTGGCTGTAAAATGAAACCACAGTGAAAATCAAAAAAATTTATTTGTAAATTTAGCTGCACCTACCACCTTGCATTGATGCTGCTTGGACTTCAAGAAATGTCACAGTGTGGTACCAACTTTCCAATACCCTTTTCATAGAAGGGCATGCTTCCAGCCAGTTCTCTAAGACTGGCCTGCGGCTCACTGTCTATGCTAATATGCTGTCCTCATAGCCAGTGGTTCATATGAGCAAAGACATGAAGAGTAGAGGGAGCCAAGTCTGAGATGTATGGCAGAGGATCAAACACTTCCCATCACAAGTGCTGCAGGAGTGTCACTGTAAAAGTTGCAAGAAGAAGGACAGTGCCTGGTGACAACATTCCTCTCTGCTTGTTCTGAATTTTTCTTTGCAGAAGTTGAAGAGGCATGCTGTATGAAGCTGCAATGATAGTTGTGCCAAATTTTATGAATTGTACCAACAAAACAGAACACAGTAACCATACACTTCCTGATGAAGAAGGTTTTTTAGTTTACTTGGGAAAGAGAATGCATCCATTATTTCGATTGCTCTTTTGTTTCTTCAATTTCAAAATGGTCTCATGCCCCATCTCCTTGACAATTTTGTTTAAATAA
This sequence comes from Schistocerca americana, assembly GCF_021461395.2. Taxonomy (NCBI): domain Eukaryota; kingdom Metazoa; phylum Arthropoda; class Insecta; order Orthoptera; family Acrididae; genus Schistocerca; species Schistocerca americana. The sequence continues at coordinate 183,051,703 of NC_060123.1, forward strand.
AAATCTTCTTCATCATGGCAATGCTGGCGAAACCAAGGTGGCAGGCCCATTCACTGTGTTTTGCAGTGGTCAGACACCATCTTGGGGGCCTATCTCACACAGAATTTGCAGTAAGTACTGAAGTCTCTCAACATGGTATAGAGACCTGACTTTGAAAACTCAGGAAATGAATCACTCAACGCATAAACTATAAACTGACAATTTTCTCAAATAACCTGGTCCACTTTCTGAACAGGATTGTCAGTTTACACTTGCTTCCATCACTGATGGCCTGTGTATCATGAATATATGTACATCTTTCCTGAAAATTCCTGCACCATTGTTGCACTTTGCTGTCATTCCTGAAAGTTTTACCATCCACATTACTCATTTGTTGATGATCTTCACCCTTGGTGGGAGACACTCTATTCTAGAGTTGTTTATATGCTGACAGCATGCTCAGAACGACTGTGACATGATGTGATCAATAGGCATACTAGAAACATCTGTTCTAAGCTGTGGTTTTAATTTTGCAACTGATCGCAATTTTTTTTTTTTTTTTTTTTTTTTTTTTTTTTTTTTTTTTTTTTTTTTTAAGAAAACGAACAAACAAACTCATAATTAAGTTCACTTTGATTTATCATTTTACAAATGTGGTAAAGCATTCCAAACCATCCCATATAACAATTTTGTTAAAAAAACTCATATTCCTTTCTAATTACTTTAATTTTCACTCACAAAATAATATGAAATACAATAGACAGCCATAATTATGTTCAAAACAGCATATTTATTTTCAAAAATAAATTGGACAGATTACATTTGCAGTCTTGAGTGTGTTTTTTAAAGTTAAGTTCACATGGGGAGCAGCTTACATAGCGTCTTCAAGGTGGGTGGCCGGTGGCCATTGATCTTGAGCAGTACTGGTTTTTCAAAATATTCATTTATGGAATCAAATACTGCATCCAGTAAATGGCTAACTTTTTGCAATTTCCATATTTTTTTGGCACATGTTTACTCCAAAATTCTTCAGCAGATGGCAGTTTTAACATTTGCAAGGAAATGTCTTCCTGCAAGTCTATTATCTCCATTTGGAGTAAGGGTTCTGAAAGGCAGAACAACTTCACAGCCACATCAGTCCATTCTGCCCCTGGGGAAATACGAAAAAGGCAGTTTTGAAGAATTGCAACATCCCCATCTGTACAAAGTCTCAGAATCATACTGTCAATTCCTTCCTGAGATCTGACAAAAAATTTGAAAATCCTGCAATGTCTGTTTCATAATTATTTTTGTATTCAAGAATTTTTGGAAAAGTAATAAATTTTTGACTTGCAGTGGCTTCTTCAAAGATATCCAGCTTGCAATGGAAAGAAGAGACTTTTGTATCAGAACACATATTAATTTCCTATTTCCTTGTAGCTTTGTATTGAGTGCATTTAAATGTTTCAGAATGTCATTCACGAGATCCACAGCCAGCACATTGCATTCCTTTGTTAGGAACTGCAAATGCTTTCTTGCTTCTTACATATCCAAGCTGTCTGAGGAGTAGGTTACTACTTCTTTTACATGCCAAAAGATTCAATCATTTGACCTTTAATTTCACAACAAATATTGTGCTGCAGTAAGTCAGAATGTGCCAAGTCACATTCAGATAGAAACTCTTTCAACTCTCTGTACTGAAGGGTAGAATGAGACCTCATAATATTAATCAACTTGATCAAATGGTGCATTGTTTCTTTAAGAGTGGCACTAAGTTTTCCATAAAGAATTACCAGGTGTACCGGTATGAAATGAGCGTTAAGATACAAACATGTCGATAGGAAACATTTGTTGTGAACAAGCCTTAATTTTTGTTTGTTTGGTTGGTATGATATCTGTCAAAGATATTTAGTATACATCAAGTCATGGAACAAACAACATCATATGTTTTCATCGTGTTAACAATGTCAAATTTTGTACCAGAAAGTGATGATTTGCGGAAAGCATTAATTTTTTGTTTTGATTTGAAAAAAAGTGCTGCCAGAGTGGCATCGAATGCTTGTCGAGGCATATGGTGATCATGCTCTATCAGAAGCAACATGCAAAAGATGGTTTCAACAGTTCAGAAATAATGATTTTGATGTAAGAAATGAAGAATGTGGAAGGCCACCAAAAAAGTTCGAAGATTCCGAATTGCTAGCAATATTGGATGAAGATGATACTTTGAGTCAGAAGCAAATGGCAGCAATGCTAAATGTTGCACAAAAAACGATGTCTGACTGTTTTAAAGCTATGGGAAAGATCCAAAAATGTGGAAAATGGGTGCAACATGAATTGAATGAAAGACTGATGGAAAACCGTAAAACCATTTGTCAAATTTTGCTTCAAAGACATGAAATAAAATCAATTTGGCATTGAATTGTTACTGGAAATGAAAAATGGATTTATTTTAAAAATCCTAAACGGGAAAAATCATGGGTTAATCCGGGACAACCATCAACTTCGACTGCAAAACCAGATCGATTCGGCAAGAAGACAATGCTCTGTGTTTGGTGGGACCAGAAAGGTGTGGTGTATCATGAGCTTCTAAAACCTGGTGAAACTGTGAATACTAATCGCTACAACAAATGATCAATATGAACTATGCATTGATTGAAAAAAGAACAGAATGGGCCAGAAGACATGGCAAAGTAATTTCTTTTACACGACAATGCACCTGCACACAAAGCAAAACTGGTTCAGGATACAATCAAAGCACTTGGCTGGGAGATGCTATCCTACCCGCCGTATTCACCGGACTTGGCCCCTTCCAACTACCATTTGTTTTCATCAACGGGACACGCATTGGCTGAGGAACACTTCGATTCCTACGAAGAAGTCGAAAATTGGGTGTCTGATTGGTTTGCTTCAAAAGACGAACATTTCTATTGGCGTGGTGTCCACAAATTGCCAGAAAGGTGGTCAAAATGCATAGAAAGCAATGGTCAGTACTTTGAATAAAATGTTTTTACTTTTCAGTTCAAAATTAGTGTTTCATTTTTCACAAAAAAAACGCTCATTTCATACCGGTACACCTGGTATGCACTGACAACATAGCAGCCCAGCATTCTTATCCTTGATTCTCTTTACTAGTTCCTTTTATTTGCCAATCATCACTGAGGCGCTGTTATTGAAAGAGACACCATTTTATGTTAACTAATGTTTGATTTTACCATGAAGTCAACGAAAGTCTTGAATAAATCTTCCCCATGAGTTTCGCTTTTAAATGGCAATATTTCTGGCAGTTCTTCCCTAAGTGCTTTACTTTCAGTATTCAAAAATTACACAGAAGTAGACATTTGTTCATCATCAACAATGTCACATGATTCATCAAGTGCTGTGGCTTAGCCAAGTGTCTTCTGGAGAAGTTTGAGCAAACTACTTTTATTGTCAGCAATCAAAATTTTGGTTCTTCTGGCATTGCTACTTACTGACAATGGAATACCTTGAAATGCAGCAACATCATCCTTTTTCTCTTCAGTTGGTGCCTTGGCTGTTCCAACATACAATTTTTATTGTCAAAGGGTCTGAAAATGGCTATTGCTGTTTATTAAACATCCAACACATATGCAGTACTGCTTCAGCAGATTTTTCTAGCCCGCTCATAGAGTGACTTAATAAGGCAATGAATTTTTTTTGTAAGAACCTATATATGCCTGTATTTTCTCTTCATGAGCTTCAGTACCCCAAGGAAATTTTTATGGAACTGCTGATGAGTTGTTTCATTGTATCACTTTAAATTAGCACTTTTAACAAGAGCATCAGTTTTGTTGTACATGAGGGAAACTGGAACAGCTCTAGGCCTGTCAGACAGCATAAAACAATATTTTTCAGTCCACTCAGTTAAAAACTTCCTTCTTTCACTATCAACTTCACACTTTTTAGGATCCATATTGAAACAATAAATAGTTATAAGACTTGACAATGAGAAAATAGACTAATAAGTGCTTCATATGGTACTGCAACCATTACTGATGAAGTAACAATGAAATATGTCTGTTTTATTTAAATTTTCTCTTTATAAAAATACTACCTCCTGGCCCAAAGTGTGTGCCAATGCACCACAGCTGGACTGCTTCTATGTCAAAGTGTATGTCGACATACCACAAATGAACTGCTTCAATTTCACAGGTTGCCATCATTGTGAAATGTACCTAAAAGATAAAATTGTAAATTCACATTAAAGTTTCTTGAAGTGGTGTTAAGCTTATTGTAAATTCACATTAAAGTTTCTTGAAGTGGTGTTAAGCTTTCATCTATGAGCACAAAAACTGTGTTAAAAATAATATGCATGCTCCAATTAAAATAGGCTTGATTGGTTGCCATAGTCAGAGACTGGTTTAAAAAATTTCCTATTGCATTAAATAAATAATTAAATAAATAAAATATTGTATTGCCTTCACACGTACAGAGCTTTTATGTGAATCGACACAACACGCTGTGCTGGCCATCCAGCTTGCTCCCTTCCATCCATGCTCACCAACACTTTGTCCAGTGCTACACAGTATAGCAGCTACGTATTTAATTTTTGTACTAAACATTAAGAACTCAGATCAGTCACACAATTAAAGCTCATAAAATACTATAATAATGAAAAGGGTGGTGCTCAAACATATTGTTACCTATAGAAAAATTGTTTTAATAATTTACTTGAGTAATTTATACTTTCAAAAAATTTTGGAAGTCCGTTTTTGACCTACCAATGTCCAGAGCAGCACCATAGTCCATCAGTTGCCACCTGTGGATATAGAATGAAAGCAGTTGTGGCTTAATAAGTGTACCAAAAATTGCAGTTAAGGTGCTGTTCTTAACATTCATATTAATCAGCTGTGGCAGCAGTATGATCAAGTATTTTCCTAACAATTGTGTGAGTAATTTAAACAAATATACAATCAGTCACTTTTTTCTATGTGACAAATGGTGAACTTGCAGCAGAATAAAGGAGCTTGCCAAAAATATTTTATTAAGCTGTGTCACAGGGACTTAGAAGTATCATGTATTTAGTCCTCTGAGCAAAGCCAAAGTCAAGACAAAAGTTTTTTCTCATTTTAAGGATTTTGATCCTCACACAAATCAAGTGGCTCCAGGTGTAGATGCCATGCTTAGAATTTGTTGCTTATTATTACAACAAATGATGGAGGCCTTGTGTGAGATCAAGAGATGCAAAAGAAGGAGTAAAGCTTTTATTTATGAATCATTTTTGGACCAGCTCCCTCTACTTCATACCCAAGAATACCAGGTAAATTGACAGCTCCAAGAAAATTAAATCCCACAACTGTAACTGGAAGAGCACACAGAATATCAGAGGAAAAGATGTGAAAAGGTTCATAGATTACATTGGAAAAGAACACATTGTTGTATCAATAATCTATCACTATTTCTTGAGAGGACAAAGTTATATCCTTTAAAAGATGAGTGCAGTAAATAACGTTAGATTCTAATAAGATTACATTTTTCTTGCATACCTTGAGGGACTAGCACTCCTGGAGAAAGAATATGGCTTGGAGAGCTGAGTTGGTAGAACACTTGGACATGAAAGGCGATGATCCCAGGTTTGGTACCTGTCTAGCAAAAAGTTTTAATCTAGCAAGTTTGTCATTCCAAGGCACTCAAATAACGCATTTTTAAGTACACCAGTATGCATAACTGAAGGACAGTTGTGCATGTTGTGTCACTGCCAAGTAACAACTGGATGAAAGTTGGATCATAGGTACCGAGAATTGATACAGTATGTACAGCAGGTAACTGAAAGAAACATACAATGAGACAAACAGAAAATGACTCTTTTATTAAAAAATAAGGATTACATTGAAGTCAGCACAATTCATGATGTTCCCCTGGACATTACAAAAGGTGTGCACTGTTCTTATTGGTGTGTGATTGCCATGAATGGTAATCTATGCTCTGCAACATGTTATCATGCTTCCCATGAAATTGGTAAGGAGTTCTTATGGCAGGACATTTTTTTCCTCCACCTGCACAGTTGACAGCTGTTGGATGGCGTGGTGGACATGGACATGGCTGAAATATGTCTCACCATTGAGATGTGTGCTCGATGGGATTTTAGTCAGGGAACAGGCAGGCCACTCAATTCACCTAGTATCTTCTTATTCCAAGAACTGCTCCACCTGCACTGTTTGGTGCACATGATGAAGAAGTATTTATCTGGTTTTTGACATTTCAGGTTCCATTACAACTTATTACTAAGTCAAAGACATAAGAGACTATGCACTGGAGGTTACACTTACTACTAAATTTGTTCCAGTATGTTCCCAATGGAGTACCATCAACAAATTTGGCACACACATTAATAAATAATGTGCAACTAATATACATTTCTTTCAAAGAAGTAATAAATTCTGATTTTGAAATTAAAAAAAAAATGTTCAGGAAAATTTCTCACTTTTATTTGAATATGACCAAGTAGCACAGATTTTTAAAGCTTACAGGAAACTGAATGAAATAGTACAAATTTAAGGTCTTTAAGTCAAATAGTTTTTGTGATATGATCATTTTAAACTTTCAAAATGTGACAAAAAATTGAAAGACCCAAAAATTTTTAATTTTGATATTAATGATAAATGAGGGGAAAGGCAGTCATTTACCTGCAGAGGGCTGCTTTGTGGTGCATAGAAACACATAATAGAAAACAATTAACATTAGCTTTTGAGCTCTTGCTCTTTTTCTAGTGAGAGTACACACAAGTGGTTGCCTTTCACTTATTTTATGTACTCTTTCACCCAGGAATTTCCAGAATTTTTGTTTTGTCGTTATTCATGTAAACAACTGCTACTGTCAGCATACAAAAAAACTATCAAAATCTGAGGTGGCAAGAACCAGACTGTTGGTTGAATTCACATCATAAAATTTCCCTGGTTGGGGAGATTCAACAGAGGTAGCTAGATAGATAAATTAAATACAGCCCTGCTAAGAAATTGTGATCAGTTCTGATTTACACTTATTGACAGTCATAAAAATTATTTGTAGAGTACTTTATGTATATAGCTGTAGTATAATGGGAGGAGAACAAGTACTGTGGGAAAAGCCATTGCTCTTTCAGACAAAGCATTTACATAACTTTCCACAGAACACTATAATCTGTACATGTAGTGGAAAAGTCAAGATCCATTTAATACAAAGACTGGAGTTAAACACAGTAATGGAAAATTCTGAGTGGAATATAAATATTGTAAAGAGTAAAAGTAATATATAAGCACTGCAGCTTGGATGGGGTGAGGGGTCATGTCGAAGGAGTTGGTGAGAGGAGAAAAGAGGTGGGCAAGGGAAGGGAGGGGTAGGCTGATGGCTGGAAGTGAGAGGGAGCAAAGAGAAGCATTGGCTAGGGCTTTGCCTTCCTGTCATCTTTGCAACTGCTATCTGTGTAGGATTTTCATCTGTGGCAGCCTCCATATATGGTCAGCTCATTAAGTTTTCCAGATTTCGCTGCTGGGCAAATGGCTGGAATCTGTGTATAGTGATCAGAAATGACTGTGATGCACTGAAGAGCAAGCTCAGTTATGGTGCAGCAATGGTTATCAACACAAAGGTCAGAGATGACTCTATTCCTCAATGTTGGCAAACATTCTAGAGATTGGTGCCTACGATTGATGAATCTCTTTGAGAATTACCTATGATACCACTTCCTGGCTGGGTATGGCATTGAATGCTGCTACTTCCAGCCATCTGGGTATTACGTTAACAGGCACCATAACCCACATATTTCTCTATTACTATTTGCCATATGGCAATGTGACACTGTGATGGTCTTCCATGATGGTCAACAGTATGAAATTTGGAAGTCTTTCAGGCATAACTTGGCTTACTCCCATATCATACAGTGCCTAGATGTACTGACACCACTTAATGAAATCCTTTGTTGAAGTTCTTGAAAGGAGTCCTCTAACAAACCCTTCACTGGGTGTGAAAATTGTTGACCTTCATCACATTCAGATTCAAAGTGTGACATTGTGCTTAAATAGTCTGTGTTGACAACTGTGTCATTTGTCTTTGGTGTTGGGCTCCTTACTTCAGTTGTTCTTCAGCTGTGTGAACTTTCTGCTGCTTGTTGCTGAATGTTTTCTTAATTTTCACTTCTTTATTGTAATTAAACCACCGTTGGGTTGTACCATCCAAGTACATGTACACATCAGTGAGATGCATCATGTCATGCCACTACTTGTGCTTCGTGACACAACTGAATGCCTTCAAACATTTTGTTGGATACTGGTCAGCATCTCCCACATATATTGTTAGATGTCTGGTGGACATATCACTTGGCAATTCTTTTGTTTTCATTAGTGCCTTGACAATGCAGACCATAGGGGGAATGTACTATTTGTATTTGGGTTCCTGCCCATCAAGATGACTGGTTTTATATAACCTTATTGCAGCCACTATGGTTTTAATGTTTGAGATAACTGGATATCTCCACCAATCTGCATCACACACAACCCAGAATCAAATCCATTATGAGAACTGGGTCATCAACAAGAACTTACACTTCATGCTGAAAGCACCTTTATTGTGTGAGCAGAGAGTGGTCTTATTGATACATACATAGAACATTCTAGCAAATTCTCATATTCCATATAGAAGTCCTGTGACATTCCATAAACCACAATGATAAATAATTGTTTGAGTTGTGAATCACACTAGTAGCACACACGTAATCAGTCTGTGAGTTTAAACACATACACTACAGGAGACAACCCACAGCACGTGGTAATACTCTACATCAGTGGTCTTTGAGACAATTAGTTGTATCCAAGCTGCAGCATTCTGTGTTGTTACTAGCTGTTTCAGCTGTATATTCATCTGCAGCTCAACTGTTGAGAAGAAATTGGTTTAGAAATGGCCAAGGAGAGACAATGGAATGAAGGAAGATTAAGCTTTAATGTGCTCTTGATGATGTCATTAGTGGTGGAGCACACTCTCTGAGAGTGAAAAGGGTAGAAAAGGAAATCAGCGAAAATCTTTTTCTAAGGATCCATCCTCGAATTCACCTTAATTGCTTCAGGGAAATGGCAGGAAACCTAAGTCAAGATACCTGCACAGGAACTTACAGCCCCATCCTCCTGAATGCAAGTCCATTATATTGGTGATTGTCATTCCTCAAATGGTGAAAAAGTATTGGATATCCTTGTGCATGGGCAGATGCTGAATTGGCCAGACACTGCTTTTGGCAGTTACCTGTGCAAGCAGTGTATTAACAGAAATATTCCAATTTAAATAAAGTGAAATCTGATGCAACTGAATTAATGGAAATTCATCAGTCATGCAACACATGAACACTTCCCTCTGTTGAACACATTTATGATCTATACATTATCATCTTCACAGCAGGATGGGTTGTGAGTCATGCTCCATTGCTCAGTTGGCAAGAAAATTTCCCATGAAAAACAAGGTTCCAGGTTTGAGTCTCCGTCCAGAACACAGTCTTAATCCAACAGGAAGTTTCAAAACAACACATACTCTGCTGCAGACTAAAGGATTCATTCTAAAATCAATCTCACAGGCTGTGGCTGAGAGCTTTTTCAACTGTACCCATTCTCCTTCAAGTGCTAGTCTAGACGTGCATGCAGGATAGTTTCTGTCAAGTTTGGAAAGTATTAGAGAAGTATTTCCTGGCAGCAGTAAAGCTATGGGACTGTAATGTGACAATATTATGAAAAGGAAAGTTGCTATTCACCATATAGTGTAGATGCCAAGTCACAGATAAGCACAACACAAAGACTGTCACAAATAAAGCTTTCGGCCATTAAGACTTCGTCAACAATACACACACACACACACACACACACACACACGGATACCATGCATGCAAATGCAACTGACACTCATGACTGCAGTCTCAGGCAACTGAAACCACACTGAGAGCAGCAGCACCAGTGCATCATGATGGGATTGATGGCTGGGGGGGGGGGGGGGTAAGGAGGAGGCTGGGGTAGGGAGGGGGAGGGATAGTATGGTGGGGATGGTGTACAGTGAAAGTGAAGTGCTGCAGGTTAGCTGGAGGGCATGGAGAGGTGGGGAGCAGGGGGGGGGGGGGGGGGATTAGTGGCAACAGACTGAATATCATGGTGGGCTGTGTAGTGTTGGTATGCGAACAGGGAAGGGGCTGGATAGGTGAGGACAGTGACTACCGAAGGTTGAGGCCAGGAGGGTTACAGGAACATAAGTGTATTGCAGGAAGAGTTCCCACCTGCGCAATTCAGAAAAGCTGGTGTTGGCGGTAAGGATCCATATGGCACAGGATGTGAAGCAGTCATTGAAATGAAGGATGTCATGGTTGGCAGTGTGTTCAGCTACAGGGTGGTCCACTTGTTTCTTGGCCACAGTTCGTCGGTGGCCATTCATGTGGACAGACAGCTTTTTGGTTGTCATGCCCACATAGAATGCAGCACAGTGGTTGCAGTTTAGCTTGTAGATCACATGACTGGTTTCACAGGTAGCCTTGCCTTTGATGGGATAGGTGATGTTCATGACTGGACTGGAATAGGTAATGGTGGGAGGATGTATGGGACAGGTCTTGCATCTAGGTCTATTACTGGGATATGAGCCATGAGATGAGGTGTTGGAAGCAGGGGTTGTGTACAGATGGACAAGTATATTGTGTAACTTTGATGGACGGTGGAATACCACTGTGGGAGGGGTGGGAAGGATAGTGGGCAAGACATTTCTCATTTCAGGGCACAACAAAGGTAGTCAAAACCCTGGCGGAGAATGTAATTCAGTTGCTCTAGTCCTAGATGGTACTCAGTTATGAAGGGAATGCTCCTCTGTGGCCAGACGGTGAGAAACCGGAAAGATAAGGCTCGGGAGATTTGTTTTTGTACAAGGTTGGGAGGATAATTATGTTCTGTGAAGCCTTCAGTAAGACCTTCAGTATATTTCAAGAGGGGGCGCTCGTCACTGCAGATGCAGCGACCACAGGTGGCTAGGCTGTATGGAAGGGACTTCTTGGTATGGAACGAGTGGCAGGTGTCGAAGTGGAGGTATTGCTGGTGGTTAGTAGGTTTGACATGGACAGAGGTACTTCTGTAGGTGAGGTGGAAGTCAACATCTAGGAAGGTGGCTTGTTCGGTTGAGTAGGACCAGGTGAAGCAAATGGGGGAGAAGTTGTTGAGGTTGTGGAGGAGTGTGGATAGGGTATCCTCACCCTCAGTCCAGATTGCAGAGATGTCATCAATGAATCTGTACCAGGTGAGGGGTTTAGGATTCTGGCTTTTTAAGAAGGATTCCTCTAAATGGCCCATGAATAGGTTGGCATAGGATGGTGCCATGTGGGTGCCCATAGCCGTACCCAGATCTGTTTGTAGGTAATGCCTTCAAAGGAGAAGTAATTGTGGGTGAGGACACACTTGGTCATGGCAACTAGGAAAGAGGTTGTTGGTTTGGAATCCGTCGGGCATTGGGAAAGGTAGTGTTCAATAGCGGTAAGGCCATGGACATTAGGAACATTAGTGTAAAGGGAGGTGGCACCAATAGTAATGAACAGGGCACTGTGTGGTAAAGGGATAGGAACTGTGGAGAGTCAGTGGAGGAAATGGTTGGTATCTTTTATATAGGATGGAAGGTTCCAGGTAATATGTTGAAGGTGTTGGTCTATGAGAGCAGAGATTCTCTCAGTGGGGGCGCAGTAACCAGCCACAATGGGGCATCATGGGTGGTTAGGTTTATGGACTTTAGGAAGCGTATAGAAGGTAGGAATGTGGGGAATGGCAGGGGTGAGTAGAGAAATGGGCTCTGGGGAGAGGTTCTGGGATGGCCTAAGGATTTGAGTAGTGACTGGAGATCCTGCTAGATTTCCGGAATGGGGTCACTGTGGCAAGGTTTGTAGGTGGAAGTATCTGAGAGTTGGTGGAGTCCTTTCACCAGGTAATCCTTGTAGTTCAAAACAACAGTGATGAAGCCTTTGTCTGCAAGTAAGATTATAAGGTCTGGATCAGTTTATAGATGGTGGACTGCAGTTTTTTCTGCAGATGTAAGGTTAGTTTGCATGTTGAGGGCAGTACTTCTCTATCCACCATCCCCATCATAATATCCCTCCCCTCCCAGCCCCAGCCTAACTCCTTAGCCCCACCCAGTCGCCACTCCCATCATGCACTGGTGCTGCTGCTCGCAGTGTGGTTTCAGTTTCCTGAGACTGCAGTCGTGTGTGTGTGTGTGTGTGTGTGTGTGTGTGTGTGTATTGTTGACGAAGGCATTATCTGCGACTCAGCGTCTCCTCTATAAGGTGAGTAGCAACTTTCCTTTTCATAATATTGTTACATTCAATCCTGGATTTTCCATTGTATTTTCTTTAGCTTTTTAAACATATAACATTTTTTTATTTCTGCTAGAAAAAGAAGAAGTTATTTAGATTACAAATACAAAATACTATATGTTTACTTTTAAATTTCAGGTTCCCTGGACAGTTAAATGCTGATCTTCGCAAGCTTGCTGTAAATATGGTCCCATTTCCCCGTTTACATTTTTTCATGCCTGGATTTGCTCCCTTGACATCACGTGGGTCCCAGCAGTACAGAGCTTTAACTGTACCGGAACTCACACAGCAGATGTTTGATGCAAAAAATATGATGACAGCTTGTGACCCCAGACATGGTCGATATCTCACTGTGGCAGCCATCTTCAGAGGGCGCATGTCTATGAAAGAGGTGATGTTTATTTAATTAATTAACTTGCTTTTACATATAACAAGCAGACTACTTTGTGTGTGTGTCTCCATTACAGTAAGTCAACAGAATGGTATCTGTCACTTATATCACATTAAGAGTACAATTTCCCTTTTTAAACTGTAGCCAGAACTTATATCACAGGTGACTGCCAAAAATTGATAGGACTGAGATAGGTCTGTAACTAGAAGTTGATTTCATAGTCCCAGACCAGATCTATAATGTAACACCTTCAGCCCACGGATCTGGGTTAGAGACTGCCTGCAAAGACGTCTCATGTAAAATTAGATTGAATCAACATGGGATTCTCACTTGATGAGGGATGCACTGTCATACCTTGAGTTACTGTTTTTTATTATTTAGTGGTTTGTATAATTACAACGTTGGTTTATTGGTAGCATAATATTTTCATTGGTATAGTTACCTTCATCTGTAACAACAGATACATGTTTATAATGCATTGATACTTGTCACGCACCTTTAAAATGAACACACATACTTCTATTGTAGCTATCAGAACTTCCAATCATGTAATCTAAATAAAATGGAAATTTGTAAAAAGAGTGGCTAATGAGAGGAGTTTTTGATTTTGTTTTTAAGTGATAGGATTTCCGAGTTTCTTGCTTTGTGTTTAATGGGAGCGTAAGAAGACCTTTGCACCAGAGAACATAAATCCAATTTGAACTCTAGATAAGGTAGCAAAGTCTACATGAAAATTATTTTTGTCTCTTCTATTGTTATTTTGTTGATCACAGTTCATTTGAAACTGACTTTTTTGATCAGCAACAAAAATCAGAAGGAGTAAATGTATTGAGAAGTTAGTGTTAGAACTTCAAGATCATTATAAATTCTCTGGCTGGTTCTCAAATTGACTAACTTGTATTTAAAGAGCTTTTATCTGCAACATACAACCTATTACCTTCTTACAAGTCAAACATCCTCAGGAAGCATAAGGAATAAAAATAAACAAAATGTGTGTCCTGGATTCAATCAATGTTCTCACTACTCACTCCTTTTGTTGAATAAACACTTTTTTGCACTACCGCAGAGGATAATTCTGTAAGACAACCAGTAATGAAAATATACAAAATAAGACAATACATTTGTCTTTAGCTGAACCCAGTGAGTTTATCTATATGTTGACTCCCTTTTCAAGAGTTATCCAACTAGACCCCAAGGAAATTTGTTCACAGTATTTCATGCAGAGTACAATTAGTAAGGTGCACTTTGGGTGCTAAAGAAAGGTCATTTTTGGTTGTTTGAAATAGTGTATGCATCTTTGTGAAATTAAGATTTAAAGTGATTTTTTTTGGGAATCAGTTATCATTACTAGAAAAAGAGCAGCTAATCATGAAGCTTCAGGCCTGATTTGGCAGTAGCACAAGAAGAATTACCACAATTGTGACCTAGAGTTTGCAGTGTAATGTTAAGAATGGTTCAGAAGACTGGATTACACTCAAGCTTTCCAAGTTAGTGAAATAATATAGGTGGTGCTACAATGCTAATAACTTCAGTGCTTTGGAGACTGTAGACAAACCATTCGAACTACCTAATAAGTTCAGAAGTACACATATAGGCACAGGTACACTTGCAGAGAGAGATAGAGATAAATGGACTGTGGTGTTATTAACCACATGCCCCATGCTAGAAGTGTCACTTCATAATTCATAGGTTGGCACCAAACATTCCGCACGCTGCTGCCAGAGGCACCTACATAGCGACCATGGCCACTGGCTGACACCTGCCCTCCTCACCTGAGGCGATGCCGCAAGTTATCATCAGTCCACTAAATATTGTGTTATACGCCTCTCTCTGTCAGTGATTTCAGCGTATTATGGACTTGGCTAAGGACTTGAATCTATCTGGATTGTACTTAGGAACTGCCTGCAACTGTGGACTGATGCAACAGATATTAAGGTGCAAACTAAAGACTACTTCTACATCTATATCTACATGGATACTCTGCAAATTACACTCAAGTGTCCAGGAGAGAGTTCATCAAACCACCCTCATAATAATTCTCTATTATTCCACTGTCAAACAACATGCGGAAAAACAAACATTTATATCTTTCTGTGCAAGCTCTGATTTCCCATACTTTATTATGATGATCATTTCTCCCTATGTAGGTTGACATCAACAAAATATTTTTGCATTCAGAGGAGAAAGTTGGAGATTGAAATTTCATGAGAAGATCCTGCTGCACTGAGAAATGTCTTTGCTTTAATGATGTCCACCCCAAATCTTGTATCATGTCCTTGGCACCTTCTCTCCTGTTTCTCAATAATGCAAAATGTGCCTTCCTCCTTTGAACCTCCTCAATGTAGTCTGTTCATTCTTTCTGGTAAGGATCCCCCAATGTGCAGCAGTACTCCAAAAGTGGACAGAGAACACAGTGTAAGAAGTCTCTTTTGTAGATCTGTTACATTTTCTAAGTTTTCTGCCAATAAAATGCAGTCATTGGTTTGCCTTCCACACATAATTTTCTATGTATTCTCTCCAATTTAAGTTGTTTGTAATCGTAATTCCTAGGTATTTAACTCAATTTATCATCTTTAGATTTGATTGATTTATTGTGTAACAGAAGTTTTACATATTTCTTTTAGCACTCATCACAGATGATCTCTCAACTTTCGTTATTTAGGATCAACTGCCAATTAGACAAATAATTCAGCCTAACTCTTCTAGTAGAAGAAACTGTTAAAAAGATGGAATTTTTCGATGTATTCAGTTAATTTAATGAGTTAAGTTCTAACTGTAATCTCTGTAAATTAAACATCAAACAATGTGGAGTTTCAGTGCCTATTATTGTGATGAAATATAAGGGCCTAAATTTTGGTCTTGAGACAGTCAGTCCACAGCCAAGTTTCAGATGAGGAACCTGTATTGGTTAGACCAACAACAATGCATCAACTTAACAGTGAAATAAGTGTAACACAATTAGGCCATGTGTTAAAACAATGACAGTGTCTGTTCAATACATACTGTATTATGCGGCAAGAACTGTGTGGTTAGGCTTTTTCTGCTCATAGATGTTCAACAGTAAACTATTGTAGCATTATGTGGATGTTTGCGTGCAACCTATTAATTAGGCCTATCGAAAGTTAAACAATAGTGCACTGGCCGTATAACTGTGCATTATTGGGGGAGGGGGGGGGGGGGGAGTTGTGAACAGTGAAAGTAAAGAACTATAGTCAGCGTTGAACTTCCACTCCCCATTGTTCAGCCAGTATCACAACGCAGTACATCAATACTGAGGACTATCAAAGAAGAAATAAAGTAGGCAAACGCCACAGGCTGTCTTTATGAGAACTGGCAGACAAGTCAAGCACCAGTTTCCCCAAGTACCAAGGACACACGGTTTTTAAAAAATGGAGGGGGCTAATGTGGTTCCATCATGGATTGACCTCACTGGTACTATCACAACAAGTGAGCACACTTGTCATTGACAATAAAGAACAGCCTTTGCTTCAGTCTGCATGTTTATCTCTCTCTGCAAAAGTACATAGTGCAAGTGTGAATAGATGTTATTCATTGTTAACTACACATTTATCTATGAGAAAATTACCTATCCTATGGAATTTACCAAAGTGTTACTCTCTGAGCTTTGTGATAAATCCTGGGTGAAGTATTCTCTGAAACGTGTTACAACAAAGCTCAGAATATTTGAAGGATACAAAAACATTCTCACATGAGTGTGACTGATGCATGACCCCTCACTCTTTTACATCTGAATGCTTTTGGTAAGAGGCTGCTTGCACAGATAATTGCCAAAAGCATTCAATCTGACCAAAGTAGTAGTCATCTTAGCTCAGTGATATCCATCATGTTTCCTATGACATTTTTTTAGTAAATTTGTCCAAATGACAAGGGATTCAGTGTAGAAATTGTTGTGATTGAAACAGATACTAGCAAAACTAAGTACTGCACATTGGACAAAGCCATGAGTATTAAAGAAAGCATATTTAGTGCCTTTTAACCAAGTATAAGAAGTCTCATTAATAAAAAGGATTGATTTGCAATATCTATACAGGAAAACAAAAGAGCAGATGTAATATTAGAGATGTATTATGCTTATCAGCAGATTACGTAGAAGTCACTAAATTGAGCAGATATATACTGATGGATGCAAGATGATGTTATGCTTCTGTATAACCAGTAAGAAGAAAGTGAGAATGGCTATGAGTTTAAAAAAATTAAATTTAAAAAAAGGTCCTTCATCTAGATGACTATGCTGTGCTGCAATGATGGATTAAGAAACACTGACAGTTTACAAGCCGCCAGCAAACACCTCTGCGTAACAATTGCAACCTGCATCCATTTTAACCTACATCTACATGAGTATCCTACAATTCACAATTAAGTGCCTGGCCAGAGGGGACATCGAACCACTTTCAAGCAATTTCTCTACCGTTCCACTCTCAAACACATACTTGATAAACAAAAAACTAAATCTTTTTGTGTGAGCTTTGATTTCTCTTATTTTATTATGATTATTATTTTCCCTTTGTAGGTGGGTGCCAACAAACACTGAGGAGAAAGTTGGTGACTCAAACTTCATGAGATCATGTCACAACAAAATATGCCTTTGTTTTAATTATCATCACCCCAATTTGTGTATCATATCCGTGACACTCTCTCCCCTGTTTCATGATAGTACAAAACAAGCTGTCTTTCTTTGAATTTTTTCAATGTCCTCCATTAATCCTATCCCACACAGCACAGCAGTACAGCAGAAGAGGGTGGCCAACCATAGTGTAAACAGTCTCTTCAGTGAACCTGTTGCATTTTTGAAGTGTTCTGCCAATAAATCACAGTCTTTGGTTCACCCTCACCACAACATAATCTATGTGATCATTCCAATTTAAGTTATTCGTAATTGTAATAACTAAATATTTAGTTGTAATAGAGGGAAACATTTCACGTAGGAAAAATATATCTAAAAACAAAGATGATATATAAAAACAAAGATGAGGTGACTTACCGAACAAAAGCGCTGGCAGGTCGATAGACACACAAACAAACACAAACATACACACACAATTCAAGCTTTCGCAACAAACTGTTGCCTCATCAGGAAAGAGGGAAGGAGAGGGGAAGACGAAAGGAAGTGGGTTTAAAAGGAGAGGGTAAGGAGTCATTCCAATCCCGGGAGCGGATTAAAGACAAAGAGTTTGGGCAAACTCTTTGTCTTTAAATATGTCTGCTTGTGTCTGTAAATGTGTGGATGGATACGTGTGTGTGTGCGAGTGTATACCCGTCCTTTTTTTCCTCCTAAGGTAAGTCTTTCCACTCCCGGGATTGGAATGGCTCCTTACCCTCTCCCTTAAAACTCACATCCTTTCGTCTTTCCCTCTCCTTCCTTCTTTCCTGATGAGGCAACAGTTTGTTGCGAAAGCTTGAATTTTGTGTGTATGTTTGTGTTTGTTTGTGTGTCTGTCGACCTGCCAGCACTTTCATTTGGTAAGTCACATCATCTTTGTTTTTAGATATATAAATATTTAGTTGAATTTACAGTCTTTACAGTTGTTTGATTTGCTGTGTAATTGAAATTTAATGGATTCCTTTTTGTGTTATGACTTCACTTTTCTCATTATTTAGAGTCAATTCCCAGTTTTCATGGCATACAGATACCTTATCTAAATCATTCTGCAACTGACCTCTGATGACTTTACTAGACAGTAAATGACAGCATCATCTGCACAGAATACAGCTGGCCTTACTTCTTGACAAAGAAATGAGACGGTTTTGAATAATGTGGTACTGTGGAAGATTCATCTGACCTATCAACTCACTCACAGAATGCATACTTCAAATATTGCAATGCTTATTTAATTTTATTAATTAATTTGTTTCATATTCGAGTGATCTGTTTGTGAATACATCATAGAATATGGAACACATCACTGGGAGTTCTGGTGGAAGAGTAATTTTCATTCCTATCATAAACCATCTGCACTTCATACAGGGATTAACAAGTTCCTGTCCTGTTGCATTCTTACAAGGACAAGGAAAAACAGACTGGCTCTATGCTTCAGTACATGCCCTAATTTCACTTATATTATTCTCAAAATGTTTTTATAAACACATTAATGCAACTTGCAACAAGTGGTTGGAGTTAAAGGCCCAAATAGCATCTTAACTTAATTTCAGTGTCAACAGAGCACAGGTTCTCTGAGAAATTTGTGTCCACTTTTGACTTTGCACAATTAGGAAAATAAATAGTTAATGCTATCCCTCCTTCAAAGCTGCCAAAATATGTTGGCAGTACTGTATTGTTTCACTTCAGTATTGTGTGTTTTTCAGTTACGAAGCCATGACTGATGTGAGTGGACACACACTGTTGAGGAGTGATTTGTTACATCTGTGGGGTGCACAAATGTCAACAGACATGCAAAAGTAAGAGAGATAATGAGTAAGTTTAGAGATCGCTTTGGCAAAACTCTGCCTCACAAGGCACTCCTACTTGATTGGCAGAAATGTGGTTTCATTTCAGGCAGCATCAAAAGCAAGCCACATAGTGGATATAAAATAACGTGAGAGGAAATGTGTGCCACTGTGGCTCAATGAACTAAGTGGTCTTTAATAAAATCCATTTGCAAAAGAGCAACTGAACTTAGTTTTGCATGACCACATGAAAAAAGATTTAAGAATGAAAGCATTTAGACCAGTGTTTGTGAATGGATTTAGACCAATGTTTGTGACTGAATTACCTGATGACAGCATGGAGCAATGATGAATGTATAATATGTCATAGTTCACACAGGAGGGAAATTGATTTTTTGTCACATGAAAAATGTCATTATGAGTGTGAGTTGGAAGGGAATGTTATGATATAGACCAGGATGTAATCATGAAACTTCTTTATACCCTATTTTTTTTAAAGGTTACATGAATAGTAAACCACATTTTGACATGTTTCAAATCTGGTTAATACCTCAGCTTAACAGAAAGGGAATCATAGATTTTACATGGTTGCAGCAGGACTGAGCTCTAGTACACACTGACTTTTGGTTATGCAAGTTCTTTGATGAGCAGTTTTGAGACTTCTGGATAGTATGTGGTTCAGAACCATCTCCACCCTCACTGAAATTGCCACCATGATCTTACCATACCATACAACTCATTATGGGGAGTAATTAAATCCTCTGTGCCTCATTGTTGGTACACAGCTGATGACGAATTACTTGGAAGTGTTATGAAGCATAGCTTTGAAGATGTTCTGCAATATGTCAAGGAGGGCATGGAGACACACAGACCCCTGTGTAAAGCACAATAGCACACACACTGATCTATTGGATGTATAGCTCTTATACGTCAGAACTCCAATTCAAGATACTGTTTTGATAAAGAGACATGGGAACATGGGACACACAGTAATTCATGCATCAGTCTAATCCACTTGTGCCCATCTCTCTACCATTGTCTAGTGTTATTGATTACAGAATAAAAGCTTCTCCACTGTTCAATGATGTGTTGTTCATACTGTTCTAAGCAAAAGCTTCTGGGCAACAACATGGCTTGTTAATCCTCTGACTGCCGTTGATGATTTATCTCATCATGCTCTACTGTTCCCCAGGTGCTGTTGATAAGTTTAAGCATGGCCTCTGGATTTTTGGTGAGCACTGTTGATGAGACAACTTGAACCTCCTTGCCATCCCCTGATACTAATGACAGTATGGCCACACCACCACTCAGGTACCTGCACTGTTGATGAGTTCAAGTGTACAGTGAATTTGCTGTCCATTATCTGATTAGTTTTTCATAGTTCTGGTGCCTAAGGTGTATTTGTACACTTTATCTGTTATGATCTCATTGTACTACATTCTATTTCACTTTAGATCTTACTATTCATCAGGCTGGACATCAGAAGGTTTTTATCATCAGCTATTCTATTGAGGAAAAAATCAGGGGAAGAGCAACAGTGAGGATAAATTATTCAGTGTTAATTATACAGCTCCTCTATAGGTTCCAAAACAGCCCTGAGCCATCTACATCAGCAAGTGTAACACTACAGTCTCATGCCTCAACAAGAATGAAATCGACAGTTTATCCAAATCTAAAAGTGATAGCAAAACACAGTTTAGTGACAAATGTGAATGCATCAAAATTATTTTTGTCCACTTAATCACATACTTGATGATTCACCTTTAGGACACAACTGTTAACTAGGGAAAGATCCAATAATTCTGTCATTTTTGAAAGAACATATTGTGCAGACAAATTCACAGACCGGAGGTTTGAAGTGTCATGATCTATTTTGTAAGTGAAATCTACAAAAATAAAAATACAGCATAACCTGTGTCAGATAGACAAATATAGTAAATGATCATCTATGTATGATTTTGAACTATTTTTATATTAATAAAAATGCCCATACACCTTGATTTCCATTGCCTTAAAGACATTATTGCACAAAAAATGTACTGTTTTCATGCATTTCCATAAACTGTTCAGGCTGGTACCCATCTTTCCCTTTGTGGCTGACTTTGGGTGAATTACTGTGCCATAAAACACACATGAAAAGATGAACATTTCAGATTATATATGCCCAGTCTGAAAAGTTACATTCAGGTTATGAAATATTACTGACTGTGAGACAGAAAACCATGTTGCCTGTTTTCAGTGGACAAGTAGTTATCAGAAATATAAGTGACACATTACCAAATTTCCTGTAAGAAGAGAGTTGTTTCATAGATGTATTGCTTGCAGGGTGTACTTATTATAGATAGGCTATCTGTCCACCTCCAATGATTAAGCACTCAATCAGTCTGGTGAAAAATAATTCATGAAGCTACTAAATAAGTCTCATGATATAATAACAATGAAATTAAAAAATCTCATGAAACAATAACAATGGAGTTAAAAAGCTTTCAATGTGGCTCAAAATAAATGCCAATACATGAATGATATTACAGACAATCAGTATATTTCATTCACTGGGCAGTGTATCATGATGCTTTTTAATTACAAAAATACTATAAAGGAAAACAGTATCACTAATGGCTTTCATCCCTCACATGCAATGGAACAGTATTATAATCTGGACAGACAATGTGCAATCCAAAAATATCTACTTATTTAAGATCAAACTTGTTTATTCCTTTATTTAGTAAAATGAAGAATACATGCAGTACATGACATATTATGAATTTATAGCTATGAAGCGATACTGAACTACTGCTATGTACTGAAAGTGACACATACAATCAGAATCGGTTACCAAAATTGCATCATAAACTATTGGAGAATAAGCCGCTTTAAATCTCCGCAGATCTGTATCAAGTATTAATTCACATACAATCCTCAAATTCAGAAACTAGTTTTACATTTGCAGTGTTCCTCATGCCTGTGACAAATCTTAAGCGATAGAAGGAGACGCAATAGAAAGCACTCAAGAAATGCTCAGCACAAGGTGAAGCAGGAAACTGTGGTAGCTCCGGCTCAGGTAGATGCTTAGATACAGGCTGTTAAGCACATTAGGTGACAATGATACACAACTCAGTTAGGGATGTAGTACACATGTCTGAAGCACCCAAAGAGTTAAACTTAAAACAGATATGCCAGCAGATATTTTTTCCAGTCTGTTGTAGCTGAAGTCACATGCTTTAGTTGATTGGTAGTAGAAATGGCCATGGTTCTTTTGAAAGAACTGTTCTGCCATTTGAATGGAGTGCTTTTGGGGAAATATTGGAAAACCTAAATCTAGTTAGTAGGATGAGAATTTCAGATTCTGGATACAAGTTCAGTGTATTAAACACTATACCACCTTACACAGTAAAATTTTGACCTTCATTGTGACTGGTTTTAGTACTTTCATGACACTTTAATTTCATAGTTACATAATTAGTAGCATATCTGATCATGTGTGACTGCTTTGCTGAAATCTCTCTGTTGGAATAACCAAACTAGTTGTCCTTTTGCAATGTGTTGCAAGATACAGAATTGCTACAATGTGAATTCTCCTTCTGGTGTGTGTGTGTGTGTGTGTGTGTGTGTGTATGTGTGTGTGTGTGTGTGTGTGTGTGTGTTTTCAAGGCAAACATCATCATGTATTTTCCTGACTGCAGCAGCTGTGCTTTCATCGTTTGGATTCATACGTAATTATATTTGTTCTTCTTTTATTTTCTTGATTTAGTCAAATAATCAGTTTCTCACATAAATATGAGGGCTGTTCAGAAAGTATCTACTTTTATTTCTAAAGTTAATCTTTGCTCAGATACAATTGTTTGGCACTATTCATCTTCAAAGTAGTCCCCTTTAGCTTCTACACACCTCTCATAATGCTGCTAACATTGCTGGAAAGCCTCCTTTGATATGGTGCACAGCTGCTCCATCAAATTCTGAATAATGTCTTCCCTGTTCTGAAATCTGGCCCCTTTCAGAGTCTTTTTGATTTTAGTGAAAAGCCAGGAGTCACTCAGTGCAAAGTCAGGAGAATAGGGAGGCTGACAAACCATAGTCGTGCTGCATTTGGTCAAAAAATTAACTTAGAATGGTGAGTGGGTGCATTATTGTGATGAAGGTGCCAACTGCCTGGTCCCCACAAATCCAGCCTTTGCACCTCACTACTTACTGCTTCATGAAGGCAACACAGAACCTTTTGACAGTACTCTTTGTTGACAAGAGTACCTTCTGCGGTGTACTCGAAATGGGCCACACCATCTGAGTCAAAAAAGATGGTCAGGATGACTTTCACATTGCTGTGGACCTGTCTTGTTTTTTTAGGTCTCAGGGATGATACATGTTTCCATTATAATGACTGAAACTTTGTTTCTGGGCTGTACCCATTAACACAGGACTCATCTCAGTTATCACTGTGTTAAGACAGTTGGGATGGCTGTTCACAGTATCCAGCATGTCCTGTGTGATCTTTGAATAAAGGTACTTCTGCTTGCGTGTTAGCAGCTTTGGCACAAATTTTGGTATGATCCTTCTGAGGTTCAAATGTCCTGTTAAAATGGAATGAATGGAGCCAATACTAATTTTAACCTCATCTGCGAGTTCTCTGATCTTGCTCTGTAAATCCTGCATCACTAGGATCCTTACATGATTAATAACAACCTCACTTTCAAATGTTGAAGGCCTACCTGAATGTGCTTCACTTGCCATTGATGAGTGGCCATCTTTGAAGTGTATAAGTGTTTGTACTACTCCTTTATCTGTCTAGTACACATTGCTTTGTCCCTAGCACTTGTCAAATCTTGCAGACTGTTTCAATGTGAGAAAAGCCACGCTTAAAACAAAGTTTGGTGCAGTAATGTTGTTCCACTTTTTCTGTCATTTTGACCACACCACAAAATTCGAAAAATACCACTTACATGTTTTCATTTGTCAATGGCTACTCAGCAAACAGTTGTTTCCACTGTAAAAAATCAGGCATGCTCACTACATATGTCTACAAACATAGATAGTGCATGCACCCCGATACCATTGTTGGTTTCAACAAAAATAATGAGGTCAGACACTTTTTGAAAAGCTGTCATACGTTTGTTTATTTGGACAAACATGTAATGGTTTATAATTTCCTGTCAAAAGCTTTCCATTTCACACTCAATATGTACAAGTATGTAATTGTTGTCTTCAATATCCATGAACATACAATGGAATGATATAGGAGAGTAATCCCAAAAGTAAGGTCTCCTATTTCTTTAGAAGTACATAGACCTGTTTATTTCTACAATGGTTTACATCAGTTTACAGCTTGAACATTTAGCTATTTTTCAACATAATCACTATTAATGTTGATGCATTTTTGTAGATGTTGTGGCAGTTTTTGTATGCCCATGTCATAGCAGCTCGCCGCCATGCTGTTCAGAAAGTTATGAACCTCTTCTTTCACCTCGTAGTCGAAGCTGAATCGCTTTCCGGCCAAATGTTCTTTTAACCTAGGGAACAGGTGATAGTCACTGGGCGCCAAGTCAGGACTATAGGGTGGGTGGGTGATTACACTCCACTGTAACTGTTGCAGGAGAGCAACGGTTTGCCGAGCGATGTGTGGGCGAGTGTTGTCATGGAGAATGTGTATGCCCTTGCTCAACATTCCTCTTCTCTGGTTCTGAATTGCCCGTCTGAGTTTTTTTAGAGTCTCACAGTACCTGTCAGCATTAATTGTGGTCCCAGCGATTCAGCTCCGACAAGAAGGTGAAAGAAGAAGTTCATAACTTTCTGAACAGCATGGTGGCGAGCTGGTATGACATGGGCATACAAAAACTGCCACAGCATCTACAAAAATGCATCAAGAGAAATGGTGATTATGTCGAAAAATAACTAAATGTTCAAGCTGTAAACTGATGTAAACCATTGTAGAAATAAACAGGTTTATGTCTTATAAAAAAAGGAGACCTTACTTTTGGGATTATCCTCGTAGTTACCAGGTCTCCCTTAGCACTGTGCAGTATATTGGTAACCCTGTGCAGCACCTGTTGTGGTGTCAGGATTTCTGATGAGTTACTCCTCCTGCCATACATCACACAAGGAGTATCTCAAACAAAATACTAAAATACGAAATGAGTATCAGAATACATTTAAAAAAGAATATTACCCAGGTATAAGTAACGTAGCTCTCTGGGTTACTAGCACATTTTTATTCCTTTCAATTATTACAAAATGGTCAATACAATTACTTAACACAAGATTTCTGATTTATTGATAACTAGGTACAAAAATTTTTGCACCACCTTCAACGGATATGCAAAATTTCCCCAAAGTTAATTTTGCCAAATTCCATACCATGTCACTCTGCAATTATATTCCATTCAGATTCATTCTATTCCTTCTTTTGACACAACCTGACAGAAGTTAGGTCCATAATGTTTATACATTGGGCCTGTATATACATTTTACTATATATATAGCTCGAGATCACACATGGTGTATTCAGCAGGTGGTTTGGAGGCTTTTGGTTAAATAGCAGTACTTATTTCAGAACTTGTTATATCCCACAGTACTCATCATGAATACACAACAGTTTTATTTATTTATTTATTCATCATACCCATAGACAAAACACATTGTATCTATCAGGTGCAGTTAGGTCTATATTACACACACACTGATGAGTATAAACTTTTACTAAGCATTTAGCAAATTATGGTTTTTCACAATAATATTCTAGGTCTATTTCATGGTAAATTATAATTGCCTTTTATATCATTTATGTTAAGTGACATTTCTTTTGATACAGTAATTGCATTGCAATTTGTCCTACAATTTAACAGTAGTGCATATAAAATCTTTAATGATTTCTATTAAATAAGTTCTGAGAGATGTTTTAAAAATATTCTTATTGTTTATCACTCTCAAGTTTGAAAGTAGTTTTTCTGGGGCCTTTGGACCTGCATATGATGGCATTGTTTTGCATTTCATGGAATTTTGAATGGGCTCATGGAAGAGGTCCCATTTCTTTGTGTTGTGGTTGTGTGGGTCTTGTTATTTTGAGTACCAGGAGAATATTTTAATTGTGTCCAACGCAGGAGCTCGTGTAGGTCAGTGATGGCCATGGTGTGCCAAACTTCACACAGCTGAGTGTGCAAGTGAAGGCTGTGCATGAAATGCCTTTGCTCAATCCTTCCCGGAAGTACTTGGTACAACATCCCATTTAATTTAGTTGTATGAATACATGGGGTCCGGTCTTTTGGATATGTCCAAAAGGCCAGACATCACACATTCATATAATGAATTTGCCTCAATAGGCAATGAATCCACAACCTTCAGTGCAGATGCAGATTTATGTTTGACCTCCACCAGGAATCTAAAATTAGTGAGCAAGGAGGACATGGATGGAGACTGTGGATAGGTAGTGCTATGTGGGAGTGAGTCAGCAGGGGAGCATGCTGGGATAGTCCATGTACTTGTGATAAACTCTGTGTCTAGGCAGCACAACAGTTAATGGAATTGCTTTGTAAGCAGAAGATCCTGGGCTTGAGTCCTGGTCCAACGTATATTTTCACTCATCAGTGCTGGTTCTGCATAAAGCCCTAATGCAACTGATATCATTAGTTCCTTCCATTTTATTCCTCCACCTCCACCTTCAGTTTACATAATTTCATTCAATATTGTGGGGTAGCATTTTCGGTTGGTGCAGCACTCTTCAGTTCAGCAGAATCGTGGTGTCAGCACTGTTTACCCTTCACTATTTGTTTATGGTATGAAGGACAGTCACAGGTCCAGGGAGTGTTTGCACAAAAAGAAGCAGCCTACCATCACAAGTGTTTAAACTTGAATGGGCATGACAGAAGAGAGGGATGAGAATTCTCAGTATGTATTATGCAGTCACACAAGTAAGGGGTATCCCAAATTTGCTAGGAAGCTATATTACAATACCATGCAGAAAGAATTTAGGGGTTTAATTGACAATGAAAGAGCAAAGAATTAAAATGATTGAAAGATGGGATTCATTGTTCAGTACATTAAGGAGTACTTTGTGCTAAATTTGCAGCCCTGCAGCATGTGAAGATATTGGTAGTATAAATAGCAAAATATCTGAAGTGCACCTACTGCTCCACTGTCAGTTTCAACTACTTTCAATGAAACTGAATGAAGAGTATGAATATTTTATATATTACTGCAAAGTACGTTGGTTAAATCAAGGGGTAAGCCTGGAATGATATTTCAATTTAAAACTCACTTTTGTTGCATTTATGAAGGAAAAGGTGCATTTTAAGTGGACTTGATTGCACACATCCAATAGTAAGACACTGAAAGATGAGGAACAACTTCCGGATTTGGTGGAGATACAGCTGAAAAGAAAATAATATTATACAAGAGGAACATTTTGACAAACACGATTCAGTTCCATAAGCTCACTGTCATTATAAAAGCACATGATGTTTGAAGAATTCATTGTGGCCTTGAAAGAATTACAAAGATAGTTTCCCAAATATTTTGAGGACACTGTCAGTCTTACATCTGTTTTTGAACTGTTTTTGAGACCATTTGTTGTTTCAGATAAAAGCACCCCTGTGCATGTGCAGATGTAAATGATTGATCTGCAAGGTAATTCCCAATTTAATGACAAATCCTTTTACAGTACAACTGTCCAGGATATCTACATTACATCCCTCAGATAGAGTTTCTACATCTCTGTAATGAGATGATCAACTAAACAAGTCACAATTACGTGACAATGTAAGTGTGAAACTCTTTGAAATTGTCTGTGACTGTCTGTGTACCAATGGTCTGTATCACATAAAAAATACATTACTTCTTCAGCATGTCAAAAATAAATAATACTGAAAATTTGTTCTGTTTGTGGTCTACATTGTTGGGAAACCTGAAATATAAAACCAAGTTATATGTAGTGCAATTTAAGTATGGCACATTCACAGTTTCCCCCTCTGCCCCTGCTCCTGCTCACGGTGTGTGGCATTGCAGTGGGGGAAATGTGCTGTGAAGGCAAGTGCTGTGGCACTCTTGCCAGTGCCCGGCCTGCAAGCAGAAATCTTGGCTGCTTCTGATAAAGGTATATGCTAAACAATGTTAGTATCTTACGAAATTTAACAGCTGGCCTATATTATCCTCTACATTTAAGATTGGCTATCATCCTTATTCCCCGTTTTTGTGGTTTGAATATTCTATTGATGTTTGTTTTTGAGGTGTCTCTCAAAAAACTAAATCATAACTTAATGTTGAATGGATTAGTGTGTAGCACATCATTTTCACAATATTTGTGTCTTTGAGTTAGCTAATTTTACCACTTATATGTTCAATGTGTTTATCCTAGCCGGCCG
This sequence comes from Schistocerca americana, assembly GCF_021461395.2. Taxonomy (NCBI): domain Eukaryota; kingdom Metazoa; phylum Arthropoda; class Insecta; order Orthoptera; family Acrididae; genus Schistocerca; species Schistocerca americana. The sequence continues at coordinate 183,080,105 of NC_060123.1, forward strand.
AAGTGGCCGTGCGGTTAAAGGCGCTGCAGTCTGGAACCGCGAGACCGCTGCGGTCGCAGGTTCAAATCCTGCATCGGGCATGGATGTTTGTGATGTCCTTAGGTTAGTTAGGTTTAACTAGTTCTAAGTTCTAGGGGACTAATGACCTCAGCAGTTGAGTCCCATAGTGCTCAGAGCCATTTGAACCATTTTTTTGTTTATCCTAATTTACATTTTCATTATTTATTTTCCAACTAATTTAGCATAGTTGTAGTTTTCTGCTATACACTCATATATGCAAATATTGATTAACTCACGGTGAAGGTTTTTTTGTTTTAAATGGCATGTTTTCCATAGGTTGACTTCTCATTGTCTTTCATCGATATTCATTAGTAATAGGCATCAACTTGAATATTTGAGAAAGCTATCAGTACATAATACAAGATCTCTGTTCATAGTACACAACACAACTGACCTCAATAAAACAGTGTTTATTAAAATAGTACCTGATGTAAGACGAAGCAGATAATATGCATGACGGTGTTTGCAGGTGGATGAACAAATGCTGAATGTCCAGAACAAGAACAGCAGTTATTTTGCAGAGTGGATTCCAAACAATGTTAAGACTGCAGTGTGTGACATACCGCCTCGTGGACTTAAAATGTCAGCAACATTCATTGGGAATTCCACAGCTATACAAGAACTCTTCAAACGTTTAGGGGAACAGTTTTCAACAATGTTCAAACGCAAAGCTTTCCTTCATTGGTACACAGGTGAAGGTATGGATGAGATGGAATTTACTGAGGCTGAATCAAACATGAATGATTTGATTAGTGAATATCAGCAGTATCAGGAAGCAACAGCTGAAGAAGAGGGAGAATTTGATGAAGAGGAGGAAGGAGAAGGAGAAGAAGCATAAATCTAAATTTTCATGGCAGTAAATGCTGCATTTAATTAATTCTGAGTTTTTAGTGTTGCTCAAAGAAATTAAAACCTGTTAACTTGTTACTGAAGATCTGGAGAAATAAACACTGAACTTTTTACCATAGAATTTCATTTGTATCTTTGTGTGTTTTAGACACAATAATGCAGTTTCACCATTCAAAGTGTGTGTCTGGAGAGTTAATGGTGTATTTATGATTTAGGTGTTGCATTGCAGCATATAAAGCTTTTTGTGCTCAACAATTAGAATCTTCTGCATAAAACAGACAACACACAGAGCAACCACAACAAGGCAGTTCATTTTTCTATTTATGTTTACATGTTTTTTGGCAGTAACTATTTTTGTTTTCAGCAGTCCCCACCCAGACATCCTTGTTCCTGCAGTCCATCCATCTCTGTGAAAGGGAATACTACTGACTGCTCCATTTTCACTTTGTACCAGAGCTGCTCCATCCCCATCTCAGCACAATATAGTACAGTAGTGACCTTGTCATCAGGCAGACACTACACTAAGCCAGGTAATAGGCAGAAATACAAGCAAATAGAGATACATAAATTAAGACATATGTTGTTATGTAACTTTCCTCTCATAAAAAAACAACATTGCAAATACTGTTGTTACTCATATAGTAGTATTTTTAATTCCACAATAACAGTGCAGATCAATGAGTTCCTGATCACTTTACAAGAAAAACTGTTGGAACCAACTACAAGTTACTATCATCAATAATGATGAAAACATAAGATGGAAGTCAGCATACTAGGGAGCAGCTACTAGTTAACTGGAAAAAACCAATCACTCATAAGATTCATATGTATTCAAAAGTTTTGAGTTATGGAAATACAGACAACTACTCACCAAATTGAAGAGGGCCAGAATGACAATCAAGCTTATAAAAAGTATGATAAACTACTTAGATTCTTCAGAGGGAAGGAATCGATGTGAGTATAAGGGGAAGGCAAACGAAAATGGGACACATGGGAAAAAATTAAACTGTTTATTATTTCTAAAGTAATCGTCAGAATTATTAATACATGGATCCCAATCTGAGACAAGATGGTCAATGCCTTCATGGAAAAAGACTTGCAGTTGCCAACAGAACTGTGATTGTACCAAGGCACATATCTCTTTGTCTGAAGAAAATTGATGGTCACAGAGTCTTTCTTTAGGGTTCCAAAGATATGGAAACGGCATGGGGAGAGATAGGGACTGTGTGGAAGATGTGTAAGGACTTTCAAGTGAAACTTCTGCAGCAAACCCAAAACAACTTTGGCAACATATGGGCAGGCATTTTGCTGGCAAGTCTGACTAAACTGAAGACGTTTTGCTGGGAATCCCTTACACATCCTTCATACAGTTTTGGAAAACCGTGTTTAATGACAGTGCTGCTAAAGCAGTCATTAAACATGGTTTTCCTGAATTTCAATCAAGAAAAACTGCCAAGATGATAAACATAGAAGTAGATATCCTCGATGTCGCAAAGCAGCTTAAATCACTTAATAAAGGCAAGGTTTCGGGTCCAGATTGTATACCAGTCAGGTTCCTCTCAGAGTATCCTGATACTATAGCTCCATATTTATCTGCTTGCTCACAAAAAGATCCACACCTAAACACTGGAAAATTACTTAAGTCACACCAATACCTAAAAAGGGAAGTAAGAGTATTCCACTGAATTACAAGCCCATATCACTAATGTCCTTCCCCATGAACCATGGACCTTGCCATTGGTGGGGAGGCTTGCGTGCCTCAATGATACAGATAGCCGTACCATAGGTGCAACCACAATGGAGGGGTATCTGTTGAGAGGCCAGACAAACATGTGGTTCCTGAAGAGGGACAGCAGCCTTTTCAGTAGTTGCAGGGACAACAGTCTGGATCATTGACTGACCTGGCCCTGCCAACACTAACCAAAATGGCCTTGCTGTGCTGGTACTGCGAACGGCTGAAAGCAAGGGGAAACTACAGCCGTAATTTTTCCCGAGGGCATGCAGCTTTACTGTATGATTAAATGATGATGGCGTCCTCTTGGGTAAAATATTCCGGAGGTAAAATAGTCCCCCATTCGGATCTCCGGGCGGGGACTACTCAAGAGGATGTCGTTATCAGGGGAAAGAAAACTGGCTTTCTACAGGTCGGAGCGTGGAATGTCAGATCCCTTAATTGGGCAGGTAATTTGAAAATTTAAAAAGAGAAATGGATAGGTTAAAGTTAGATATAATGGGAATTAGTGAAGTTTGGTGGCAGAAGGAACAAGACTTTTAGTCAGGTGAATACAGGGTTATAAATACAAAATCAAATAGGGGTAACGCAGGAGTAGGTTTAATAATGAATAAAAAAAATAGGAGTGCAGGTAAGCTACTACAAACAACATAGTGAACGCATTATTATGGCCAAGACAGACACGAAGCCCAAACCTACTACAGTAGTACAAGTTTATATGCCAAATATCTCTGCAGATGATGAAGAAATTGATGAAATGTATGATGAGATAAAAGAAACTATTCAGGTAGTGAAGGGAGACGAAAATTTCATAGTCATGGGTGACTGGAATTCGACAGTAGGAAAAGGAAGAGAATGAAACATAGTAGGTGAATATGGATTGGGGCTAAGAAATGAAAGAGGAAGCCGCCTGGTAGAATTTGGCACAGAGCATAACTTAACCATAGCTAACACTTGATTCAAGAATCATGAAAGAAGGTTGTATACATGGAAGAACCCTGGAGATACTAAAAGGTTTCAGATAGATTATATAATGGTAAGACAGAGATTTAGGAACCAGATTTTAAATTGTAAGACATTTCCAGCGGCAGATGTGGACTCTGACCACAATCTATTGGTTATGAACTGTAGATTAAAACTGAAGAAACTGCAAAAAGGTGGGAATTTAAGGTGATGGGACCTGGATTAACTGCAAGAACCAGAGGTTGTACAGAGTTTCAGGAAGAGCATAAAGCAAGAAGTGACAGGAATGGGGGAAAGAAATACAGTAGAGGAAGAATGGGTAGCTTTGAGAGACAAAATAGTGAAGGTAGCAAAGGATCAAGTAGGTAAAAAGACAAGGACTAATAGAAATCCTTGGGTAAAAGAAGAGATATTGAATTTAATTGATGAAAGGAGAAAATACAAAAATGCAGTAAGTAAAGCAGGCAAAAAGGAATACAAACGTCTCAAAAATGAGATCGACAGGAAGTGCAAAATGGCTAAGCAGGGATGGCTAGAGGACAAATGTAAGGATGTAGAGACTTATCTCACGTGGGGTAAGATAGATACTGCCTACAGGAAAATGAAAGAGACCTTTGGAGAAAAGAGAATCACTTGCATGAATATCAAGAGCTTTGTTGGAAACACAGTTCTAAGCAAAGAAGGAAAAGCAGAAAGGTGGAAGGAGTAGATCGAGGGTCTATACAGGGGCGATGTTCTTAAGGACAATATTATGGAAATGGAAGACGAGGTAGATGAGATGAAATGGGAGATATGATACTGTGTGAAGAGTTTGACAGAGCACTGAAAGACCTGAGTCGAAACAAGGCGCCGGGAGTAGACAACATTCCATTAGAACTCCTGACAGCATTGGGAGAGCCTGTCCTTACAAAACTCCACCATCTGGTGAGCAAGATGTATGAGACAGGCGAAATTCCCTCAGACTTCAAGAAGAATATAATAATTCCAATCCCAAAGAAAGCAGGTGTTGACAGATGTGAAAATTACCGAACTATCAGTTTAATAAGTTACAGCTGCAAAATACTAACGCAAATTCTTTACAGACGAATGGAAAAACTGGTAGAAGCCGACCTCGGGGAAGATCAGTTTGGATTCCGTAGAAATGTTGGAACACGTGAGGCAACACCGACCCTACGACTTATCTTAGAAGAAAGGTTAAGGAAAGGAAAACCTACATTTCTAGCATTTGGAGACTTAGAGAAAGCTTTTGACAATGTTGACTGGAATACTCTCTTTCAAATTCTGAAGGTGGCGGGGGTAAAATACTGGAAACGAAAGGCTATTTACAATTTGTATAGAAATCAGATGGCAGTTATAAGAGTCGAGGGACATGAAAGGGAAGCAGTGGTTGGAAAGGGAGTGAGACAGTGTTGTAGCCTCTCCCCGATGCTATTCAATCTGTATATTGAGCAAGCAGTAAAGGAAACAAAAGAAAAATTCAGAGTAGGAATTAAAATCCAAGGAGAAGAAATAAAAACGTTGAGGTTCGCCAATGACATTGTAATTCTGTCAGAGACAGCAAATGACTTGGAAGAGCAGTTGAATGGAATGGACAGTGTCTTGAAAGGAGGGTATAAGATGAACATAAACAAAAGCAAAATGAGGATAATGGAATGCAGTGGAATTAAGTCGGGTGATGCTGAGGGAATTAGATTAGGAAATGAGACACTTAAAGTAGTAAAGGAGTTTTGTTATTTGGGGAGCAAAATAACTGATGATGGTCGAACCAGAGAGGATATAAAATGTAGTCTGGCAATGGCAAGGAAAGCGTTTCTGAAGAAGAGAAATTTGTTAACATCGAGTATTGATTTAAGTGTCAGGAAGTCGTTTCTGAAAGTATTTGTATGGAGTGTAGCCATGTATGGAAGTGATGGTTCAAATGGCTCTGAGCACTATGGGACTTAACTGCTGTGGTCATCAGTCCCCTAGAACTTAGAACTACTTAAACCTAACTAACCTAAGGACATCACACACATCCATGCCCGAGGCAGGATTCGAACCTGCGACCGTAGCGGTCACGTGGTTCCAGACTGAAGCGCCTTTAACCGCATGGCCACACCGGCCGGCTATGGAAGTGAAACATGGACTATAAATAGTTTAGACAAGAAGAGAATAGAAGCTTTCGAAATGTGGTGCTACAGAAGAATGCTGAAGGTTAGATGGGTAGATCACATAACTAATGATGAGGTATTGAATAGAGTTGGGGAGAAGAGGAGTTTGTGGCACAGCTTGACTAGAAGAAGGGATCGGTTGGTAGGACTTGTTCTGAGGCATCAAGGGATCACCAATTTGGTACTGGAGGGCAGCGTGGAGGGTAAAAATCATAGATGGAGACCAAGAGATGGATACACTAAGCAGATTCAGAAGGATGTAGGCTGCAGCAGGTACTGGGAGATGAAGCTTGCACAGGATAGAGTAGCATGGAGATCTGCATCAAACCAGTCCCAGGACTGAAGACCACAACAACAACATCCCTAATGTCAATTTGCAGTAGGGTTTTGAAACGTATATTGTATTCAAACATTAAGAAAACAATTTATTGACACATAGTCAGCACGGATTCAGTAAATATCATTCTTGCAAAACACAACTACTTCTTTATACTCGTGAATTAATGAGTGTTATCGACAGCAGATGTCAAATTGATTCCATATTTTTAGATTTCCAGAAGGCTTTCAACACCGTTCCTCACAAGCGTCTTCTAACCAAATTGCGTGCCTATGGAATATCACGTCAGTTGTGGGACTGGATTTGTGATTTCCTGTCAGAAAGGTCACAGTTCATAGTAATAGATGGAAAGTAATTGAATATAACAGAAGTAATATCCGGCATTTGCCAAGGAAGTGTTATAGGCCCTCTACTGTTCCTGATCTATATTAATGATATAGGAGACAATCTTAGTAGCCGTCTTCAATTGTTTGCAGATGATGCTGTCATTTACCGTCCTGTAACGTCATCAGATGACCAAAACGAATTGCAAAATGATTTAGATATCTGTATGGTGCAAAATGTAGCAAATGAACCTGAATAAAGAAAAATGTGAAGTTATTCACATGAGTGCTAAAAGAAATGCACTAAATTTCGATTATGTGAAAAGTCATACAAATCTAAAGGCTGTAAATTCAACAAAATACTTGGGGATTACAATTACAAATAACCTAAATTGGAATGAACACGTAGATAATGTTGTGGGTAGAGCAAACCAAAGACTGTGATTCATTGGCAGAACACTTAGAAGGTACAACAGGTCTACTAAAGAGATTGCTTACACCATGCTTGTCCACCCTATTCTGGAGTATTGCTGTGTGGTGTGGGATCCACTTCAGGTGGGACTGATGGATGACATCGAAAAAGTACAAATAAGTGCGGCTCATTTTGTATTATCGCAAAATAGGGGAGATAGTGCCACAGACTCAATATGTGAGTCGAAATGGCAATAATTAAAACAAATGTGTTTCTTGTTGCAATGGGATCTTCTCATGAAATTTCAGTCACCAGTTTTCTCCTGATTGTGAAAACATTCTGTTGACACGCACCTACATAGGGAGGGATGATCATCACAATAAAATAAGAGAAATCAGGGCTCGCACAGAAAAATTTAAGTGCTCATTTTTCCCATGCACCGTTCGAGAGTGGAACGGTAGAGAGACAGCTTGAAGGTGGTTCACAGAACCCTCTGCAAGGCAGTTTATTGTGAATAGCACAGTAATCATGCAGATGTAGATGTAGATGTACAGTCCTGATCTCTACCCATGTAATTTTGACATTTTTGGACCTCCAAACAAAGACATTCGTGGCTGTCAGTTTGATACAGACAAAGAGGGGCACACCTGGGACAGTCAAGGTTTTTCAGGTACAGTAGGATAAATGTATTAACAGTTGCATCGATTACTTTAGATATAATAAACAGTTTACTTACTTTTCTTCCAATTGTCTCATTTTCATTTGACTGCCTCTTATAAATTTGTTGATCAATATTACCTAAACTTTGATAGTGCACACTCAGAATCATTGTGAAATATTGTAGAGACAATATGGAATTCCTGAACATCTCAAACAATGGAAACTCCAGGTTGCAGTATCAACAATAGAAGGAAAAGGAGAGATTGCTACTCACCATAAAGATGACACGTTGAGTTGCAGACAGGCACAATGAAAAGACTGTTACACGTTTAGCTTTTCAGCAAAGGCTTCTTCAGAAAAGGAAACACATGCACTTTCATTCACAAAGGCAAGCACACCTTACGCACACATGATCATCTCCAGCAGCTCAGACCGGAAAGCACCTGTCATTTGACCAAAACTAGCAATCTGGAGGGGACAGGGAATGGTCAGGATAGTGGGATTGGTTCAAGGTAGAGAAGAGTGCCGTCTGTCCAAGTGTGCAGGGACTATGGGGAGACATAACAAGACTACCATAAGGTGCAGTATCAAGAGGCTGTGAGGCAGGGAGGTGGGGAGGGGGAAACGGAGAGTGAAAAAGGAAAGGAGCAGGAAATGGGAAAGAGGGTGGCACACAGTGAGGGTGGGGCATGAGAATAGGAAGAAGATGATAGGAAAGACAGGGTGGAAACTGTAGGGTGGGGCTGTGGGGACAATAGGTTACTGTAGGTTGAGGCAATGATAATTTTGGGAGCGGAGAATGTTTTGTAAGGATAATTCCCATCTGCAAATTTCAGAAGAGGTGGTGGTGGTGGAGGAGAGGATTCAGATGGTACTGGTTGTAAAGTAGCCATTGAAATCAAGCATGTGATATTGAGCTGCACGTTGTGCCATAGGGTGGTCAATTTGCTCTTGCCCGCAGTTAGGCAGTGGCTGTCCATCCTGGTGGACAGCTGGCTGGTAGCCATACCGATATAACAATCTGTGCAATCATTGCAGTGACATGGCCACTTTCACAAGTGGCCTGGCCTCTGATTGAGTAGGATAAACCTATGACAGGACTGGAATAAGAAGTGATGGGTGGATGTATTGGACAGGTTCTGAACCTGCGTCTTCCACAGGACATGATCCCTGTGGCAAGGGTTGGGATTGGGAGTGGCATAGGGATGGAATAGGATGGTTGTGGAGGTTGCATGGGTGATGGAACACCACTTTAGGAGGAGTGAGAAGGATCTTGGGTAAGGAAGGGTCTTGGGTATGATGTCCATAATTTCAGGACATGATGACAGGTAATGAAAGTCCTGACGAAGCAAGTGGTTGAGCTGTTCCAGTCTGGGATGGTACTGTGTGACAAAGACGGCTCTCCTTTGTAGCTGTTTCTTGGGGTGGTGGGGCGATTGAAGGTGTGTGGGGAAATGGAATGGAAGATCTGTTTCCAGATTAGGCCTGGAAGTAGTGCAATGCATCTGTGTGAATAATTTGGAGAGACCTTGAGCTTACTGCACAAGGGAGTTATTCTCACTGCATATACTCCATCCCCAGATGGCCAAGTGTTTGTCAGTGATTTATTGCTGTGCCTGTTCCAGAGGTTGCCCCTCAGTCTGCAAGATCCGGGCAGTCGCAGAGGGTGGGCTTACTGGTAGTTGGGAGCTCCAACGTCAGGCGCGTAATGGGGCCCCTTAGGGAAATGGCAGCAAGAGAGGGGAAGAAAACCAATGTGCACTCCGTGTGCATACCGGGGGGAGTCATTCCAGATGTGGAAAGGGTCCTTCCGGATGCCATGAAGGGTACAGGGTGCACCCATCTGCAGGTGGTCGCTCATGTCGGCACCAATGATGTGTGTCGCTATGGATCGGAGGAAATCCTCTCTGGCTTCCGGCGGCTATCTGATTTGGTGAAGACTGCCAGTCTCGCTAGCGGGATGAAAGCAGAGCTCACCATCTGCAGCATCGTCGACAGGACTGACTGCGGACCTTTGGTACAGAGCCGAGTGGAGGGTCTGAATCAGAGGCTGAGACGGTTCTGCGACCGTGTGGGCTGCAGATTCCTCGACTTGCGCCATAGGGTGGTGGGGTTTCGGGTTCCGCTGGATAGGTCAGGAGTCCACTACACGCAACAAGCGGCTACACGGGTAGCAGGGGTTGTGTGGCGTGGGCTGGGCGGTTTTTTAGGTTAGATGGCCTTGGGCAAGTACAGAAAGGGCAACAGCCTCAACGGGTGCGGGGCAAAGTCAGGACATGCGGGGACCGAGCAGCAATCGGTATCGTAATTGTCAACTGTCGAAGCTGCGTTGGTAAAGTACCGGAACTTCAAGCGCTGATAGAAGGCACCGAAGCTGAAATCGTTATAGGTACAGAAAGCTGGCTTAAGCCAGAGATAGATTCTGCCGAAATTTTTACAAAGGTACAGACGGTGTTTAGAAAGGATAGATTGCATGCAACCGGTGGTGGAGTGTTCATCGCTGTTAGTAGTAGTTTATCCTGTAGTGAAGTAGAAGTGGATAGTTCCTGTGAATTATTATGGGTGGAGGTTACACTAAACAACCGAACTAGGTTAATAATTGGCTCCTTTTACCGACCTCCCGACTCAGCAGCATTAGTGGCAGAACAACTGAGAGAAAATTTGGAATACATTTCACATAAATTTTCTCAGCATGTTATAGTCTTAGGTGGAGGTTTCAATTTACCAGATATAGACTGGGACACTCAGATGTTTAGGACGGGTGGTAGGGACAGAGCATCGAGTGACATTATACTGAGTGCACTATCCGAAAATTACCTCGAGCAATTAAACAGAGAACCAACTCGTGGAGATAACATATTGGACCTACTGATAACAAACAGACCCGAACTTTTCGAATCTGTATGTACAGAACAGGGAATCAGTGATCATAAGGCCGTTGCAGCATCCCTGAATATGGAAGTTAATAGGAATATAAAAAAAGGGAGGAAGGTTTATCTGTTTAGCAAGAGTAATAGAAGGCAGATTTCAGACTACCTAACAGATCAAAACGAAAATTTCTGTTCCGACACTGACAATGTTGAGTGTTTATGGAAAAAGTTCAAGGCAATCGTAAAATGCGTTTTAGACAGGTACGTGCCGAGTAAAACTGTGAGGGACGGGAAAAACCCACCGTGGTACAACAACAAAGTTAGGAAACTACTGCGAAAGCAAAGAGAGCTCCACTCCAAGTTTAAACGCAGCCAAAACCTCTCAGACAAACAGAAGCTAAACGATGTCAAAGTTAGCGTAAGGAGGGCTATGCGTGAAGCGTTCATTGAATTCGAAAGTAAAATTCTATGTACCGACTTGACAGAAAATCCTAGGAAGTTCTGGTCTTACGTTAAATCAGTAAGTGGCTCGAAACAGCATATCCAGACACTACGGGATGATGATGGCATTGAAACAGAGGATGACACGCGTAAAGCTGAAATACTAAACACCTTTTTCCAAAGCTGTTTCACAGAGGAAGACCGCACTGCAGTTCCTTCTCTAAATCCTCGCACAAACGAAAAAATGGCTGACATCGAAATAAGTGTCCAAGGAATAGAAAAGCAACTGGAATCACTCAATAGAGGAAAGTCCACTGGACCTGACGGGATACCAATTCGATTCTACACAGAGTACGCGAAAGAACTTGCCCCCCTTCTAACAGCCGTGTACCGCAAGTCTCTAGAGGAACGGAGGGTTCCAAATGATTGGAAAAGAGCACAGATAGTCCCAGTCTTCAAGAAGGGTCGTCGAGCAGATGTGCAAAACTATAGACCTACATCTCTTACGTCGATCTCTTGTAGAATTTTAGAACATGTTTTTTGCTCGCGTATCATGTCATTTCTGGAAACCCAGAATCTACTATGTAGGAATCAACATGGATTCCGGAAACAGCGATCGTGTGAGACCCAACTCGCCTTATTTGTTCATGAGACCCAGAAAATATTAGATACAGGCTCCCAGGTAGATGCTATTTTTCTTGACTTCCGGAAGGCGTTCGATACAGTTCCGCACTGTCGCCTGATAAGCAAAGTAAGAGCCTACGGAATATCAGACCAGCTGTGTGGCTGGATTGAGGAGTTTTTGGCAAACAGAACACAGCATGTTGTTATCAATGGAGAGACGTCTACAGACGTTAAAGTAACCTCTGGCGTGCCACAGGGGAGTGTTATGGGACCATTGCTTTTCACAATATATATAAATGACTTAGTAGATAGTGTCGGAAGTTCCATGCGGCTTTTCGCGGATGATGCTGTAGTATACAGAGAAGTTGCTGCATTAGAAAATTGTAGCGAAATACAGGAAGATCTGCAGTGGATAGGCACTTGGTGCAGGGAGTGGCAACTGACCCTTAACATAGACAAATGTAATGTATTGCGAATACATAGAAAGAAGGATCCTTTATTGTATGATTATATGATAGCGGAACAAACACTGGTAGCAGTTACTTCTGTAAAATATCTGGGAGTATGCGTACGGAACGATTTGAAGTGGAATGATCATATAAAACTAATTGTTGGTAAGGCGGGTACCAGGTTGAGATTCATTGGGAGAGTGCTTAGACAATGTAGTCCATCAACAAAGGAGGTGGCTTACAAAACACTCGTTCGACCTATACTTGAGTATTGCTCATCAGTGTGGGATCCGTACCAGGTCGGGTTGACGGAGGAGATAGAGAAGATCCAAAGAAGAGCGGCGCGTTTCGTCACTGGGTTATTTGGTAACCGTGATAGCGTTACGGAGATGTTTAATAAACTCAAGTGGCAGACTCTGCAAGAGAGGCGCTCTGCATCGCGGTGTAGCTTGCTCGCCAGGTTTCGAGAGGATGCGTTTCTGGATGAGGTATCGAATATATTGCTTCCCCCTACTTATACTTCCCGAGGAGATCACGAATGTAAAATTAGAGAGATTAGAGCGCGCACGGAGGCTTTCAGACAGTCGTTCTTCCCGCGAACCATACGCGACTGGAACAGGAAAGGGAGGTAATGACAGTGGCACGTAAGGTGCCCTCTGCCACACACCGTTGGGTGGCTTGCGGAGTATCAATGTAGATGTAGATGTAGATGTAGATGACAGCTGTCAAAATGCAGGTACTGTTGATGGTTGGTGTGGATGGAGCCATCACAGGGGAAGCGGTCAATGACCAGGAAGATGACACCTTGGGTTGAGGAGACGAGAGAGAAGGTGTTGAGGTTGTGAAGGAATGCATGTATAGTGTCTTGGCCCTGAGTCCAGATCAGGAAGATATCTTCAATGAACCTGAGCCAGAAGGGGTGGCATTTGGGAGGTTAGGCAGGTCTCCTCTAGGTGGTGCATAAAGAGGTTGGCATAGGGGGGTGCCATGAGGATCATCATAGCTGTGCTGCAGACTTCTTTGTATACTTTCCCTTCAGAGAAGAAGTGGTTGCTAGTTAGGATAAAGGATTAGGAATGAGACAGTGAGTTTGGAGTCTGAAGGACATTGGTAAAGATCGTGTCCAATAGCAGCAAGACCACAGGTGTGAGGGATGTTGTGTGTAGGGAAGTGATGCAACTGTGATGAGTATGGATCCAGGATGTAAAGGGGTGGGGATGGTGAAAAGTCAGTGAAGGAAATGGTTGGTATCTTTGACATTGAAGGTTAGGTTATGGGCAATTGGTTGGAAGTGTTGGTCAATGAGAACTGAAATTCTTTGACTGGGGTCACAATAACCAGATACAATTCCAGGAGCACTCTTGTTAAACATTCCAGCAAAACCCTCATCCCCACCGAAGTTTCAGTCCCATCCAAAGGCCCCACCTTTATCCCTACACCCAAATGTGACCATGCTGGACTTGTCAGAGACATACCATCCTTCTCCAAATCCCCGCAGGGGGAACACTTCTTTGCCATAAAACCCTCCTTCCAAATCCAACCTAATCCCAATACTGAATCCTGCCTTTGCCAGTTCATATCACCATCCAATCATGACCCTACCCACCTCCTTCACCTAACCATCCCCTTGTCATCTTTCAGGAATTCCTTACCTGCAACTTGGCCTCACCATCATTCCCCATATCCCTTCGTAAGAACACCAATGTTTCAGCAGAATCCTAAATGCAGACAAAGGTTTCACCACTTTATGATTATAGAGACTAACTGGTGGGAGGCCTCTCCCCATTACCTGACTACTCCATCTATGAACACTGCCAGAGTGATCCATCCCAGTAGTTCAACATAACCTCCAGTCCCAGCTTAAAGCCTCAGGCCCTTGGCAGAACTTCTCCCCTGAATCCATTCCCCTCCTAAACGCCATGAAACCCTGCGTATCCACCTTATACATGTTCCCAAAAATCCAAAAACCCAACAACTGTGGACAACCCACTATAGCTGGTTATTGTGCTCCCACTGAAAGAATTTCAGTCCTCATTGACCAACACCTCCAACCAACTGCCCAAAATGTAGCCTCCCACAACAAAGATAACTACTTCTTCACCAACTTTCCAGTATTCCCATCCACTATCTCCTGGATCCATACTTGTCACTCTTGACACCACTTTCCTAAACACCAACATCCCTTCAGAAACATAAATTTGTGCAGTGAAACATGTCCAGTCACAGCAACACAGCAAGATGCAATATTCACAAATGGGCAGGAGAAAATTTTCTGCCCAACTACACGAAAACGTGTTTGGTACACAGAGATAAATTTCTCACAATTTTCCTGCCCTGTACAGACAAATACAGAGGGTGGGTATGCTTGTATTGGGAGCTCCAACTTTAGGTTGGTGATGGAGCCCCTCAGAGAAAAAACAGGCAAGGCAGGAAAGAACGCCAGCGTGCACTCAGTGTGTCTGTTGCTGGGGAAGGGGTCTCATCCATGATCCGGGATGTGGAAGAGGCCCTGCCAGATGCTATCAACCACACTGGGTGCAACTGGCTGCATATAGTGACAATGTCGGTACGAATGATGCCTGCCACTTGGGTTCTGTGGGCATCCTTGGCTCCTTTTGGTGAATGGCTGATTTGGTCAAGGCAACTATCATCGCATGTGGGATGCTGGTAAGCTGTCTATTTGTAGTTTTGTTCCCAGGGTTGATTGTGGTTCTCTGGTTTGGAGCAGAGTGGAATGTCTAAACCAGAGGCTCAGATGAAACTACGACAATATCAGATGTGGATTTCTTGACCTCCACTATTGAGTTAAGAACTGCAAGGTTACCCTTAATAGGTTAGGCCCTTAATAGGTCAGGCGTGTGCTACAAACAGGAAGCATCTGCTAGGGTAGTGGAATACATGTGAAGTGCACTTGGAGCATTTTTAGTTTAGATAAACCCACCCTTTCCCGACAAAGTAGCCTCTGACAACATTCATCATCATATATCAGAAATAGAAAAGGTTAATATGATTTTAAATATTTTCAACATTTCGTGGCCCTGTCAGCAACTGTATAAGTATTAATTTTAATTTTAAAAACCAACAGCCTCAGTTGCAAAGTTTACCTAGCTTTACCTAGGTTTCAATCAGGATAACCCAATCTTCTTCAGAATAAAAGTAACTACCATTTGTCCACAGTGGACATCAAGCTAAAACTACAAATCCATGAATTATCGTCAAACTGTAAAAACTTATCTGAAACTGCCTCGGCCCCACTTCGCGACCATGATGCAGCAGCCATGAGTGCTGTCCTAGAACTCAAGTACGATTTGCAGAATGACCTCCAGAAAATTGCTGAATGGTGTAGGCTCTGGCAGTTGACTCTGGATGTAAATAAAAGTAACATATTGTGCATACATAGGAAAAGAAATCCACTACTGTATGCCTACATTATTGAAGACGAACTACTGGAAACAATATCTGCCATCAAATTTATAGGAATAACTATCTGGAGCAAACTTAAGTGGAATGACCATATAAAACAAATAGTGGGAAAAGCAGAAGCCAGACTCAGATTCATAGGAAGAATCTTAAGGAAATGTAACTCATCCATGGAGGAAGTGCCATGCTTGGGTATTGTTCATCTGCCTGGGATTCCTACCAGATAGGATGGATAGAAGAGATAGAGAAGATCCAATTAACAGCAGCACATCTTGTCACAGGATCATTTACTTGGCACGAGAGCATTACGGAGATGCTCAACAAACTCCACTGGCAGACATTACATGGGAGGCATTGTGCATCAAGGAGATATTTACTACTGAAATTTCAAGAGAGCACTTTTCAGGAAGAGTCGGACAACATATTACTTCCCCCTACATCTTCTCCTGGGGACGCCACCTTGAAGCACTGTCTGTGTGGGTGGAGAGGCTTGTGTATCTACGTGAAGCTGAGGACTATGCCAAAGGTAGAGGACTTACTGCCGGATAGGCATTAGCTGAGTGTCCCACAATGCCCTGTCACCCTTATCCACTCCTAGTCCTTACCTAATTCCTTTCTCCAACCCAAGATGTGATGCAATCTGTGCCAAGGGCTGTGTGGCACATGGGAAGATGTGTTGCAAACACAGCCTCAGGGATACTGGGTGACCTTGCTGAGTATGTAGCCTTACACTGCATGGGGTTTCTGTGGTGTGGACCATGTAGATCCCCAAATCTCGTGGGACCAAGATGGACATGACAGACAAAAATAAATTAAAACAAACTGAGAGCTCAGACACCCAAACATCAGGGTCAGGACTGATGTAATGCACTCCCACAACTGAATCAGGGTCTAGACCTGAGCAAGAAGTGGGAACTTTAACTGAGAAGTTGGACCAGATCAAAACTAAAGCCTTGTCTGGTGCCCAGAGGAGGAAACTTCTCAGGGAAAAGAAACAAAAGGAAGGGAAAGAATGGCTTCCCAAACATAAGTGGAGGGAACTAAAAGGGCTTGAGACCAAGACGCCTGAGAAAGAAGCTGTATCAGGTTGAAGGGGATACGCAGACACCCACAACATTGAAGACAGGTACCAAGTGGATAAGGGAGGAATCTAAGACTCTCTCCTCTCAGGATAAGCGAGCTCAGAAGAAGCCAAGGCAGGAAATAGGGAAACAGACCTATGGTACAGCAGTCTCAGTTTTAAGATGGCAATTATCCAGGAAGGCTATCCACTGGTAGGCATCACCTCACAGCAGGAAGAGCTCATACAGCTGGCCCTCTTTGAAAAGATTTAGGGGGAGGGTGCGAGAGATGCTGGTCCAGGAACCAATTTCAGGAGGGTCTATCTAGATATTGCAGTACCCTCGTTTTTGTCTGCAAGTGGGTGCACACGGTGGAATGGCACAAGAACAAGGTGCCCATGATATCCCCAGGGGAGGATGCGAAGCTGCTGGTCAAGACAGTAGCTGAGCTTATTAAGACCGCAAAGGTAGCAATATGGGTACCAAAGATCTTTAAGGATGTCTCCCCAAGACTCTGTTTGAGAAAACAACCGTCCAGAACCCAAAAGTCTCAACAGAGGATTGGAGAGTAATCAACCAGAAGGCTGTACCAGAAGGATGAATTCTGGTAGTGGATGTCAGAGAGAAGTCCCTGAAGGTGATGCGAGAGCAAGACCTGAAATTGTTTTTAGGGTTCTCGCAGTTCACCATCAGGATAATCAAAGACCTCAAAGGCAATGATGGCAGCAAGATGGAGACTGGAGGTGCTGCAGATTAATCTGCAGCATGGTAAAGAGGCCACTGCTGACCCGAGCCGTTGCCTGGGGAGACAGGAAGTGGACATGGCCCTGATACAAGACCCCTACTTATATAAATGGGGCGTATTGGGCCTTGGTGGCATTGGAGGTAAGCTGGTTTATGTTAGAGATTTAAGAAACTCCAGAACATGTACCTACGTGAGAAATGGAATTTCTTTCATGCCGATGTTGGATCTCTGCTCCGGGGACCTGGTGACCATCAGGATGCAGCAACATGAGGAAGGTATCACGAGGCTGAGGAAGGTATCACGAGGGAAATTGTTTTGGCCTCAGCATACCTCCCTTACAAAGACAGCTCTTCTCCTCTTTTGGAGGTGCGGAGACTGACAGAAACTTGCCATTGGAAAGGTAACCAACTGTTGGTTGGATGTGATGCCAGTGCCCATAACTTACTGTGGGGCAGCAAGGACACAAACAGTAGAGGTGAGTACCTTCTTCAATTTCTCTTGTCTAACAACTTGGAGGTCCTGAATAGAGGTGATGAACCTACATTCAGGAATAGCAGAAGGGAAGAAGTAATTGACATAATCTTTGGTTCCATGATGATGGGCAACTATGTCAGACAATGGCATGTGGTGTTAGAGCTGTCCTCATCAGACCACATGTATATTAAATTCAAGGTTGAAATGGGAATCAGACCGACCACGGCCTACAGGAATCTCAGGAAAACAGACTAGGAGACATATAGGATGGACCTTGACTTAAGGTTATCGGAAATTAAAACCTCAATAAGGAATCCAGTAGAGTTTGGGGAAGTAACAGAAACTGTCACTTCTGCCATAATGACCTCATACCAGGACCACTGTGCAATCACCAAGAAGTGCAAAAATAGGAGTGTGCCTTGGTGGAACAATAACTTGGAAATGCAAGGAAAACAGGTACGAACACTGTTTAACCTTGCGATACATAAAGGACAATGGGTAAAATATCATGAGGCCCTTGCCAACTACAACCTTGCAATTAGACAAGTAAAAGGAGGCATCCTGGAGGGCATTCTGTGAGGAATTCCATGGTTAGGGCAGCATAGGGGCATTACCTAGGGACCACCATATGTAGGTGGTCTAGGGCCATGATTAGTGGAAGGAAGGTAGGGGCCACCATGATGAAAGAAAAGATGGTAATTAACACCACTGCTCAAGCTAGACTTCACAAAATCCTCACTGGAGTACCAACCAATCCAGGAGGTATGTTGAGGTAGGAGGATGGGGAATATATAAAGACAGCAAAGACTACTACTCAAAACTCACTTTCCTCAATATTCTCTGCCAGATAACATAGACCAGAATGTGATCCCTGAGAGACAATGGTTCTCAGGCACTCGAAGAGAGGACTGGGAGTCGGCCAAGGAGTGTGTCAACTTCAATAAAATCCAATGGGCAGTGGGAACATTCCAACTATTCAAGTCACCTGGCCCAGATGGAATCTTTCCATCTCTCCTGCAACAGGTAGGAGAGAATCTCATAAGAGTCCCATGCAGGTTATTCATGGTTAGCCTAGCATCAGGAATCATTCCCAGTGCCTAGAGGGCAGTGAAGGTTGTTTTTATTCCAAAGCCAGGGAGAATTGATCATAGCAAGGCCAAGGACATGAGACCAATCCGTCTGTCCTCCTTCATTCTCAAAACATTGGAAAAACTGGATATTATACATGCTGGGGAGAGGAGGCTAACTAGGGCTGCTCTACATTCAAACCAACACACATATCAACCAGGTAAATCATGTAAGACAGTTCTCCATCAACTCATTGGGGAGGGGGGTGGGGGTGGAGAAAGCACTTTGCTTTCAAGAAATAGCCTTCTGCATCTTTCTGGACATCAAGGGGACCTTTAGTAACACAACATTCAATTCCATGGTTAGGGCAGCATAGGGGCATTACCTACGGACCACCATATGTAGGGGGTCTAGGGCCATGATTAGTGGAAGGAAGGTAGGGGCCACCATGATGAAAGAAAAGATGGTAATTAACACCACTAGCAGCTGTCCACAAGATGGAGTTTTGTCCCTGTTACTGTGGAATCTAGTGGTGAACGAACTCTTTTGAGGAACTAAATTCCAGACAATGCTTTGGCCAAGGATATGCAGATGACCTTGTCATAGTAATACTTGGCAAATTTACTGACACAGTTAGGAACATGGCACAAGGTGCATTGGGCATTGTGCAAGACTTGTGTGTTAAACAGGATCTAAGGGTTAATCCTAAGAAGACTGTTGTGGTACCATTCACAAAGAAGCATATCCAACACTCAAGTTGGAATGTAAAGCTCTTCAATGAAACTCTACCTGTGAAGGGGATAGTGAAATATCTAGAGGTACCTTAGATGAGAAACTAACATGGACCTCTCACATAAAGAGCATCTGCTTCAAGGTGAAAGGTACTCTAGTGAATACCAGAAGGGCTTGTGGCAAGAACTGGGGCCTAAGTCCCAGAGGTATGCACTGGATATACACCACAGTGGTTAGACACAGAAGCAATGAGAGAAGTGTTCGATGACTCTGAAAGTAAAACTGTCAACCAACTCTGAGTAAAAACCCTAAGAGGTTTTGGTCATATCTGAAACAAGTAGGTGGGTTAAAATCATTATCTACTCATTTGCTCAAGTGGCCGTACTGGCACTGAAACGGAAGGTGACACACAGGAAGATGAAATACTGAATTCAGTCTTCCACAATTGTTTCACTGTGGAAGATCATAATACAGTCCCTCCTTTCAGTCATCATATGAACATCAAAATGGCAGATGTTGAGATAACTGATCGCATAACAGAAAAATCGTGTAGTAGTGGAAAGGTGTCAGGACCATATGAGATATCTATAAGATTCTACATAGTTTATGTGAAAGAACTTGCTCCCCTTCTAACAGTAACTTACCTCAGATTGTTTGAATAACAAAGGGCATGTAGCAACTGGAAAGAAGTGCAGGTCATTCCCATATTTAAGAAGGATCACAGGACAGATGCAAACAATTATAGACCTATATTGTTGACATCAATCTGTTGTAGAATTATGGAATATGTCTTATGCTTAAGAATTATGACATTCTTGCAAAAGGAAAATGTCCTCTACGAAAATCAAAATGGATTCCGCAGACAGAGATTCTCTGAAACTCAGCTCGCTCTGTTCCTCCATGAGATCCGCAGTGCTGTAGACAATGGCGCTCGAGTTGATGCCATGTTCCTTGACTTCATGGACGCATTTGACTCCATCCTGCACTGCTGTTTAGTTATAGAAATACGAGCTTATCAAGTATCAGAGCAGATTTGTGACTGGATTCAAGACATCCTTGCAAACAGAACGCAACATGTCACTCTCAATGGAACAAAACCAACAGCTGTAATGGTAAGTCTTTCCTTCTCATCCAGTCCAATAAGTCTCCTGTGAGCCAGGGTTCTGGGTGACCTTTCTACACTGTACCCCTTTCTCTACTTCGGCGATCATCAGTTATTTTGCTTCCCAAAATAAATTATAAGTTGAAAGGATATAAAATGTAGACTGGCAATGGCAAGGAAAGCGTTTCTGAAGAAGAGAAATTTGTTACATCAAGTATAGTCTTTTTTGAAAGTATGGAGTGTAGCCATGTATGGAAGTGAAACATGGACTATAAATAGTTTAGACAAGAAGAGAATAGAAGTTTTCAAAATTTGGTGCTACAGAAGAATGCTGAAGATTGGATGGGTAGATCATGTAACAAATGAGGAGGTACTGAACAGAATTGGGAAGAAGAGGAAATTGTGAGACAACTTGACTAGAAGAAGGGATCGTTGGTAGGACATGTTCTGAGGCATCAAGGGATTACCAATCTAGTACTGGAGGGCAGCGTGGAGGGTAAAAATCATAAAGGGAGACCAAGAGATGATTACACTAAGCAGATTCAGAAGAATGTAGGTTGCAGTTGTAACTTGGAGATAAAGAAGCTTGCACAGGATAGAGTAGCATGGAGAGCTGCATCAAACCGCAAGACCGCAAAAGACTGCAAGAACAACATCAACCCCTTTTCCTAAATCTCTCCAGTTCTTTTCCTTCACCCCTCTTTCTACCGCATCAACTCTTCTGCCAGAAGAAGAAACCACTGGCTGTAAAAGCTTGTAAAAGTTAAATCCTTTTGTGTGTGTGTGTGTGTGTGTGTGTGTGTGTGTGTGTGTGTTCCCTTGCTGCTGTTTGGTGTGTAGATTTTTTTTATCTATCCATTTACATTATATTATCAATAATCAATTATTTTTGTTGTTATAAGCAGTATAATGGGTTAACCATGGGTTGCTGTCTTGGTGGGACTATGGTCAATATTTTTATGGACTCTATAAGAGGACAAGATCGTGAAACGTGGATCAGAAATTGTCATTAGAATGATATGTTATAGAAGGAATGTGGATGATACAATTATTCTATTTAATGGTAAAGAAGAGGAGACAGAATTTATTAGAATTGTATAATATTGTTTATTGAAAGTTGATGTCTGTTGTGGAAATAGGTAGAGATTGTAAAATTAACTTCTCAGACCTGACATTATCAATAACTTACAATAAGCATCCATTCAGCATTTACAGGAAACCAACTGCAACTGACCTACTTATTCATGAAACTTTCTGTCACCCAGTCCAATACAAATATTTATATTTCCACCTGTTAGTTGAATAGTGGATGAAAGAACACTAAAAATACCTATGACAAGTGAACAGTTGAATACAGAATTAGATGCACTAAAGTACATAGGTGTCAGAAATGGGTATGACCTCTCTTTTTACAGGCAGACTAATAAAAAAGAAGGTTAAGATGAAGCAGGCCATGAATGCTGGAGAAATTACACTCTCAAAAATTAATACAAAAAAGAAGAACAAATATATCATTTTTCCATATATTGGAAACATTTCAGATAAAATATTTGTAATTTTGAAAGAAATTAATGTCTCAATTATTTTTCAGACACAAAATAATGTCAATGTTTTGCTGAAGGATAGGTCAAGTAAGAAAGCAGTATTCAAAGAAAGGGGAGTTTATAAAATCACTTGTGAATAATGCAATAAATTTTATATAGGCCAAATAGGAACATGGGTTTCAAGAGCACATCCACAAGTCTAGTAATTTAGCCATAAGTGGGCATCTCAAGGCTTCCAAACATACCACAGGCCACATGGACAGGAATTTGAAATTGCTATATAAGTTATAGAAAGAATATTACACGGCTTTACCAGAGGAAAATGAAATTTTTAATTAATTTAAAATTACATCTGAAGCGTACCTTGAATGAACAAAGAATATGAAGAATAAAAATTTCCTTGAGAATTTCACTGGCATTTTATTACACTAGCTTCACACATTCACCTACCTGAAGACCAAATTGGCTGTTGTGAATTCATTGACTGCTAATGTGTTCTTTGTTCCTTTCTCTGGCCCATAACTTGGTTCAACCATGTTACTGTATTTAAATATAGGCAGATAATACAGACATATCTACCAGCTACATTGACACATCCATTATGATGCTACTAAGATTCTGTTATACTCATTTATTTTCTTCCTTTTAATTATTTCTTTAACCCAGTCCTCATCTAGCAATGATATCAAAATCTTCTTCCAAGAATATATTGTAATGACTAATGAAACCACAGTTAATCCTAATGGTTTTGTTCAATTGTGTCATGGTGAGTATAGTGGCTACACAACATTCTTCTTTCATGTCATTATATTTAATGAACTCGTAACTACGTCACTTTACATAGAATGGATTTTGTTACAACATTGTATACATGTCTTCATTTCAAGATTTGGGTAATTTTGGAGGCAAATAAACAACTCATAGGTCTTTTAGTCCGTCAGTTCTACCAAGTGTGGACCCTATGGAATTAGTTTTGTGGAAGCAGATATCATACACATTCCATTGTTTGTTACATTCTATTGTTTGTTACCAGATGCAGGGTATGATGGTATGAAGTCTCATTTTACATACATACGACACTATATTTTGCATACTTGTTTATGGTTTTCATCAAATCCGTTTTCAAATATCTTCCTTCCCTCAATACATATCAGTAACCACTGTGACTCCAAAAGGTAACAACAGGTACTGATATAGTTCAAAAGAGGTATAGACAACTAACATATGTTGTAACTCTGTATCTAAAGGGCCTTGTAAATAGGCACCCAACAACTCTGTAAAGAGTTAGTCTAGGTGCAGTTTCAGGCATGTGCCCACTATAGACTATGTGTTCACAGAAACTTTAAAATCACCACAGGGACCTAACTGTCCTGAAGATTTCTTTACTATGACTGAGGAAGTACATGATTCACTTGATGCAATAAGCCAGACAATCCAGGATTCCATGGGGCGATCTAATCCATCTTTGACTTGTTCCCTGAATGCCACTGGAAGCAGACAGGTCCAGAAGAATGAGGCTGAGCAGAAGGTTTCATGGTAACATGCACTTGAAAATTGTAGGCACACCTCAGTCCAGAGAGAATAAAGAGGAAAACTCAGAACACTTTAGCTGTATATATGGCACTTGTTCAGACACTAAATTCACTTCACCTGAAATAGTAAAACCAAACAACTTAAAAGCATCTAATCCAAAAAGATTCTCTGTATGTGCGTTGGCCACAACAAGAAATGTAAGTGACTGGACTACTGACTTGTGGGTCACAGGCAGAGAATTGACTGGGAATAGGAATACTCTGTTTATTGTAATTTACTAACTTTTGTGACACAGGGGGAAGCAGATAGGAGTCCAAGTTCATATAAGTTTGTGAGTTTAGCAATGTTACTGCAGCTCCTGTATCCATTTGAATGCGCAGAAATGTGCAGAAAAAAACATAAAACCAATGAAAAAGCTTGTTTGGTGCAGCGGAAATAGCTGATAAATTTATGTCTATATCCATATCAGTGTTGGTGTGCTGAATTTTTGCATTACAAACAGTAGCAATGTGACATTTTTTAAGCAATGTGACATTTTTTCATTGCAGTTATGACATGGCCCAGCATTTTGGGCAGTCAGCGCACTCATGGTTAATGGAACACTAATGGCAGGATGGGAGCATGGAAGGCATATGTTGCTGTTAGCTGGCCTGTTCACTTTGTAGGTGCATCTGCTGTTGGGAGAGAGGCCAACTGCTTTGATCCTGTGATCATATGTGGACTACCATGACTATGTCTTCCTTCTGTGAACTAACTGAAGCTTGGTGTGAAGGAGAGTATTGGATTGCTGGTACCTCACACCATGAGCTAATTTGGTAATCTGCAGATCGCATCACCTTGAACAACTATGTTATACCTAAAACAGTGGACATGGATGGATTTTCACATAGGAGGGCATGTTCTCCCACCTCATGATCCAGAGCTAATTGAATGATAGCATTTCTCACCACTGGATCAGTACACGGCTCTTTATGCGCATCAGACACAAAATGACAATGATGATTAAACACATGGAGTTCAGCCACCCATGCTCGAAAGGATTGATGAGGTTGCTGCCAACAGATATAAAACTCAACCCAGTATGTAATAACATAGATGCACTTACAGTAATATTTTGAAAGAAGTTCATACATTTGATCAAATGTTAAAGAAGGCAGATGCTGCAAAAGGGCAAGTTGCTGTAGGACTTGAGACATTCTTGGCAATATCAATGAAAGGAACAAGGCATGACATAAAATAGCATCAGCAATCCCAAAAGCTTGAAAGTATTGTCGCAGACATTTATCATATGTATCCCATTCCTCAATGGACTCATATGTAGAAAAGGGAGGCAGGTAAACCAAGGGGGCCATGGAGGCCAAAACAACAGGTGACACAGACTGATGTGCCTGCCATCTAGACAAGACAGAAGCCAATGATTGAAGTACGAGGGGGGACTCAAAAGAAACCGGACTCCGAGGGCGCTGCCACTTGTAGACATAGTGCAGGGTTCTCATGCTACACGGTGTTAGTAGAGACTTTCATGAAACAGCTGTGCAGACGGCATCAGTGTAGAGCTGAATGTGCAAGTGTGGTATTGTGTTTCTCTGACTGTTGGCAAGTTGCGAAGTCGTTATGGAAATTTTAAAAGAACAAAGAGTGTGTGTGAAATTTTGTTTCCTGCTTAAAAAAACACACCAAATGCTTCAGGGAGCTTTCCAGGAGGACGCTATGAGCCGCACGCAGGTTTTCGAGTGGTTTGGGCGCTTTAAACGTGGTGAGATGTGTGTTGAAGACCAGGCTCGTTCTGGACGCCCTTCAACATCGCGAAATGAGGAGAACACTGAAAAGGTCCACCAAAAGATCAACGAGGATCATCACCAAACAATCGACCAAATTTCAGCAGAGACAGGAATCAGTTTGAGCTCATGCCAGCAGATTCTGAGTGAGGATTTGCACATGAGACATGTTGCTGCTAAATTTGTTCCGCACCTTCTCACACAGGAGCAAAAAACCATCCGCATGAATGTGTGTCAGGACTTGAAAACAGAGATTGCACGTGATCCAAACTTCTTGAACAAAGTCATTACAGGGGATGAGAGATGGTGTTATGGGTATGACCCAGAAAACAAGCAAGCGTCACGCCAGTGGAAGACTCCCAACTCTCCCGGACCAAAAAAAGCAAGGTAAGTGAGGTCAAATTTGAAGATGATGATCATTGTCTTTTTTTATGTTTGTGGAATTGTGCATCGGGAATTCATACCCCCTGGCCAGACTGTTACCCAGCACTTTTACTTGGATGTTTTAAGGTGTCTGCAAGAGGATGTGAGGAGGAAACGCCTGGAACTTTGGCAATCAGATGACTGGTTTCTGCATCACGACAACACTCCAGCACACACGGCCTTACGAGTGACCCACTATTTGGCACCTCAGAGGTGGTCTGTCACTCCCCATACTCCTTATTCACCAGACCTAGCCCCGTGTGACTTTTTCCTATTTCCACGAATGAAAAAAATGCTAAAAGGGGAGCGTTATGATGATGTGGAGGCGGTAAAAACAGCTTCGCATAAGGCACTAGACAATATCAAACTTGAAGTGTTCCAAACATGCTTCCAACAGTGGCAAAAGAGACTTGACAAGTGCATCGCATGTAATGGAGAGTATTTTGAAGGCGACTGAAGTAATTTTGTAAAAAAATTCATCAATAAATTTTTTATGACAACAATCCGGTTTCTTTTGGGTCCCCCCTTGTACCTGAGTTTGATTGTCCAGCATCTGTGATTGCTGGTGAAATGCTGTGGCAAATGATTCTTGCTGTTTGACCAGCTGATGTGAAATGTCCTCCATAACACTCTCAGCCATTGTGAGAATGAACCAGAGTAGAAATCTGAGTGGAGAACAGGACCACACTCATTGCCACTTGTGTTGCAGCTAGTTAGGTATCAGTACAACGTGACCAGTAGACTGAACACAACTTTATTCCACAGAAGCATTAACAACTTGAACACAGTATTTTAAGTTACAATTAAGTGTAGCCTGGCTAAACTTAAATAGACAGGGGCGCAAGGTGAGCTCTGATGATCATCTCTCTCTCTCTCTCTCTCTCTCTCTCTCTCTCTCTCTCTCTCTCTCTCTCTCTCTCTCTCCCCCCCCCCTTCCTCCCCCCACACACATGTGCACTTGTGCTATGAACTCCCATGAAATCAGCAGTGTGCTTGATGGATGTAATCGTCAGTTAAGTACTTTGAATTATCGAAACTGATATCACTGTCCATACTGGAATGTTAAATAATGAAAAACAATAGAAATAACATGACAAAACACAAATAGTGACAGCACAGTTCAGTGACAAAGCTGGCAACAATGGAACTGTTGGATACTGCACAAGCAAATGGAAATTAAACTAATTGGAAGATCAACGCATGCCAATAAGCAAATATTTCATTGAAGTGCAGGACCTTCAGCTGAATTTTGGTAAACATGACTGGTTGTACAGTTATGATATAAACATGCTCTGTTTTATTTTCTGTCTGTACTATTTTGAAAATTTATTATCCACATATCTACAATCTTCTCTATACATAAAAGGCAATGTCCTGACTGACTGACTCATCATCGTCCAACCACAGCCTCTGAAGATTGGAACTTGAAATTTGGAGAAGATGTGCCTTTTAGTGTACACGTCATTTAAGAAGGGATTTCTCGAAATTTTGACCCTAAGGGGGTGAAACAGGAAATGAAAGTTTCTTTTTTTTATGTCACCTTTAAGGCAGTTTTGGTATTTGGTTTCTTGGTCAGAAATAAAGAAATATGTGTTTCAGCATTTTTGGAAATTTAACCAATGGGGGTGAGAGAGCGGGTGAAAGCTTATTTTTTAAAATACATCATCATTAAAGAACTACTAAACTATTTTTAAAGCTACATCTATGAACATTGGTATTTGAATTCTTTGTTACAAATAAAAAAAGTACGTGGACTCCTAAGGGAGTGAAATAGGGGATGAGACTTTTTATGAATATATTTTATTATAAAGCATTTTTAAAGCTAAATATTTCAAATTTAAATTTGGCTTCTCAGTTATTGAAAAAAAAAGAACGTGTTTCACTGTTTTAGGAAGATCAACCACTACGGGGGTTAAACGGGAGATGAAAGCTTTTAGAGAAATACTTCATTGTGCATGCATTTTTGAATCTAAATCTCTGAAAATTTGTATTTGGTTTCTCTGTTAGAAATAAAACATACACATGTCACTGGTTTTGGAGATTCAACACCTAAGGGGTGAAAGTGTGGATGAAACGTTTTACGAAAATATTTCATTGCGAAAGCATGTTTAAAGCTAAATCTTTGAAAATTTGTGTTTGGTTTCTCAGCTAGGGACAAAAAAATACAAGTTTCACAGTTTCTGAAAATTCAAACCCTAGGGGGTGAAATAGGGTCAGAATGATTCACTGACTCACCATCACCCAGCCCAAACCACTAGGGATAGAAACTTAAAAGTTTGGAGAGTGTTTGAATCTTACACTGTAGGTGATTGTCCAGAATTCCACTCCTAAGGGAGTGAAATAGACAGTGAAAGGCTTTTTGAAATTATGTCACTGTTAAAGGAATTTTGAAGCCAGAATTACAGAAACTGGTATTGGGTTTCTCAGCCAGAAAATAATAAATACGTGTTTCAGTGTTTTTGAAATTTCAACCAATAAGGGGTTAAAACAGAAGACGAAAATTTTTTTGAAAATAAATAATTACCCCCTAAAGAATTTTTAAGGCTATATCTATGGCAACTGGTATTTGACTCCTCAGTTAGAAATAAAAAAAAATACATGTTTCAGTGTTTCTGGAAATTCAGCACCTAAGGGAGTGCAATACAGGAAGAAAATTAAGAAAATATTTTTTAATTTACAAAAATTTCAAAGCTAAATTAAGGAAATTTGGTATTTAACTTCTCAGTTATGTATAAATAAATATTTGTTACAGGATGAAAGTCGCTTTGGAAATATCTCTACAAGAATACAAAAGGCACGATTACCAAAAACTTTGGGCTCCAGCTACCAGAATGACATTTTGGTCAGAGGTACAGTCAGAAAACAATATGGCCTTAATTAGCATGAGAAGCTTAGAAGGTGGTGCAATTTGTGAACAACATAAATATCAGATTAAAGAAGAAGAAGAAAAAAAAAAAAAAAAAAAACTCTTCAGGCCATACACTCTATGTGAGCAAAGCAGCAGACACTAAACTAGTCCATGTATACATCTGGTAACAGCCTGAACTCGCAGAAAGTATCAAAGTTGACAGTGATGGCAATATCACTTTTGTTACAAGAAGAATGTTAACAGTAGTTCAGTAACAATATACAAGTAAATTAAATAAACAGAATAAGTAGATATCAGTATTTAATGCATTTGAAATCAATATTTCACTATGCAAACATTCATTGTTGAAAAAAGTACACACCATCATGGATGCTGTTCACTGAACAGCATCCATGATATAGATTAAATTCTTAAAACTGGTAGAAAATTGATGGACTCAAACATCCAACTGGTTACATGCCTGCATCAGTCAGGAATGGAGTGAATAAGCACAACCTTTGTAAAGAACTGCAAATGTTTATCTATAATAATAATTAAAATTGAATTTGCTCTTGCTGACTAAATGATCCTGTGACAAAATGTGCTGCTCTTCACTGGATCTTCTCTATTGTCTCTTCTATCAGTCTTACCTGGCATGGGTCCAAGATTGATGAACATTATTCAAGAATCAGTCATACAAGCACCTTGTATGCTACTTCGTTTGTGGATGATTTATATTTCCTTAAGGTTCTTCTATGATTCTATCTGGCATCTGCTTTCCCCACTATTTGATTCATGTGGTCGTTCATGGAAACTGCATATTTTCATCATACTCAAGTAGAAATACGAAAACAACCAAATACAGCATGGCTGCTTAGTTATCTCATGTTCTCTTCCGTTTGCTGCAGTGCCAATGTTTATTTGCAGGTACAAGTATGGATGGTGGACACTAGTGAATCCCTGCACATTGTCCACATGAATGTTCATTTGCTTGTGTTTGCTTTTGATGACCTCGGTATAAATTGGGCTTGAGAGAGAACACCTTAGCTCAAAGATGAAAAGTTGCAAAAATATGAAATCTCATAATTATGTTAGCATCCACAGAGAATGCTATATGAAGAGAGTCATATTTATTTATTCCAGGTATTATGCAACAGCCTTTATATGCATCCTTGTATCTATTGTACGATTCAGTGCTTCCTAGGGCCTTTTATGTGTATTTTTATACTTATCATTCAGGGTCAGTTTGCCCAAAAACCTATTTTTCTTTGTAAATACATATAGAATATTCTGGAATGATGTACATTCTCATAATTGTTAATAGAATTTTGTCATTAACAAAAATATGTACTTATGCCAAATTAAATATCAGATTGTGAAATTGAAGTAATAAATGTTTAGTAACAAATATTAAGAGGCTGTGGAATTTTTTGCATAAATAACTAATGTCTCTAATTACCATAATTGCAATTGGTAAATTCGCTAACACAAAAACCTCATTACCATTCAAATGAAAATAACAATCATTATCCAGTGATGTAATTCCATTCATTATTCATTTTATGTAATTCATTGTAATTAATGGTGCTTGTAAATTAAGCAGATATTTACCTCTTGTTAGTTACACCACCCAAATTTATGAAATTCCAGTATTTGAGAAAACGTGTGTATTTAATTTATGTAATCTGGTGAAGCGCAAAGTGTATACTTGAAACAAATGTTAGCAATAAAATCCTTACAGTCACTAATTACAAAGTTAAAGTAAAATCAAAATAATTGTTGAAATCAGATTGTGAATTAATTTTTACACATAAAATCAAGATGATGATAAAAATGTTATGTTATCTGACATTATATTTTATAACCTGTACAAATGTAACAGCAGTTACGTTATACGAAAGTGTTTTTAATTTTAAGTTACATTTTGTAATAAATTAACAATGGTAGCAATTGTTAAAATGGTATTTAAAGCGAGACAGTGATGCTGCGCAGGAAGTCAGTCAAGTTTTGTTTACTACAGGAGTCAGTGCAGTTCAGTTCGGTTTAGCTCAGTTTCGTCAGTTGTTTAGCAATTATGTCAGTTCTATCGATCAGCTGATGTCAATAAATAATTTGTCAATCTTGAAGTTTTCATGGTGTTCTCATTATTTGCAGCATCCACAGCATTGATGAACCACAGGGCAGAAACATGTTGTTAATGGCCCTATTTTTAGCTTCAGATACTGGAAACTAAAGTAGTTGATTCCTAAATTTTTCAGGGTGACTGGGGAGTGGACTTTCAGTGGCAAATGGCTACAACATGATGACTCAAAAGTGTCATAGGAAGACAGTTTAAGGAAAGATGTCCAAAAGGAGCAGATGGATTTGGTGGTTCATTTCTCAGATGAACAAAAACAGTCTGTATCTAAAAGATATTTAACATCTATGTTTTCTATTTCTGTCACATCTTCCAATTTACAGTCAAGTTTCCTGGAGGGTCTGAATGGTTTGAATTCGTCACCTAAGAATGTAATTCAGATTTCAGTGCATGGGCCAATTGTGAACTTGAAGAAGTTGCATGATCTGCAAGCATTTCTTATAAGTGAAGAAGATAATCAGCCACAAATTATGGCCACAAATATTCTGGAATGATGTACATTCTCATAATTGTTAATAGAATTTTGTCATTAACAAAAATATGTACTTATGCCAAATTAAATATCAGATTGTGAAATTGAAGTAATAAATTGGCACTTGCTATGGCACTTGCTCACTTCATGTAATGAATGGAGCTATGAAAACTGCTCATAATAAATGTGGTTGGAATATTCATGAATTTCTTAAGGTGATCCAAAACTTTATGAAGGATTTTCCCTCAAGAAGGGTAACCTTCTCAAATATCATTGTGTTTTCCAAGATGCCTCTCATATTTTGTCCTATAAGATGGGTTGAAAATACTGAAGTCATGAAGAGAGCACTTGCACTTATTCCACATTTGAAGAAGTATTTTACTGAAGTGCATAAAAGACCATCAGGAAGAAGAAACCTTGAAAAAATTAAACATCACTTACAAGGGAACCTCCCCATCGTAACCCCCTCAGATTTAGTTATAAGTTGGCACAGTGGATAGGCCTTGAAAAACTAAACACAGATCAATCGAGAAAACAGGAAGAAGTTGTGTGGAACTATGAAAAAATAAGCAAAATATACAAACTGAGTAGTCCATGTGCAAGATAGGCAACATCAAGGATAATATGAGCTCAGGAGCACCGTGGTCTCGTGGTCAGCGTGAGTAACTGTGGAATGAGAGGTCATTGGTTCAAGTCTTCCCTCGGGAGAAAAGTTTACTTTCTTTATTTTCGCAAAGTTATGATCTGTCCGTTCGTTCATTGACGTCTCTGTTAACTGTAATAAGTTTAGCGTCTGTGTTTTGCGACCGCACCGCAAAACCGTGCGATTAGTAGACGAAAGGACGTGCCTCTCCAATGGGAACCGAAAACATTTGATCGCAAGGCAACCGATTCCTCCACAGGAAAACACGTCTGATATATTCTATACGACACTGGTGACGGCTTGTGCGTCACATGACAGGAATATGTTGTCGACCCACCTAACTTGTACACTTGGCGAATGGGTAACAAGATTCTTCTACCTTGCCCGATTTAGGTTTTCTTGTGGATGTGATAGTCACTCCCAAAAAAGTGATGAAAATATAAGCGTCTTGTCACATAAACTGAAAATAGAAAGTTAAACTTTTTACCCAAGGGAAGGTTTGAACCATGGACCTCTCATTCCGCAGCTGCAAACTCTAACCATGGGACCACGGCACTCCTGAGCTTGCTCTCTCCTTGTTGTTGCCTATGTTGCACATGGACTACTCAGTTTGTATATTTTGCTTATTTTTTCATAGTTCCACACAACTTCTTCCTGTTTTCTCGATTGATCTGTGTTCAGTTTTTCAAGGCCTATCCACTGTGCCAACTTATAACTAAATCTGAGGGGGGTGCGATGGGAAGGTTCCCTTGTTAGAAGATAAATTGCTTTGGGCAAAATTTGAGCTTCTTACATCATTATCAGTGGAACGTGAGCAGTTTTTAACTAAGTATCAATCAAATGGCTCTCTCTTCCCCTTTTTTTTATGAAGATTAGTTCAATTTAATACATTGCACTGCTTTTAAGTTCCTAAAGAGAAGTGTTATGGGAATGACAACAAATTCTGGCAAGTCACTTGTTATAGATGTTAGGAAAGCATGTAATCATAAAACAAGCCATTGTGTAGATTTTGGAGTTGGTGCCACAGGTGCTAGCGAGAATTACACAGAGAAAGAGATCCTTATTTTCAGAAATGAGTATACAGATATTTTGCAAAGTTTGTATCGAAATATTGCTGAGAAGAGGCCTTTGAAATTAAAGATAGCCAAAGGTGGCTTATATTTATTATCTGTAGTTATGCAGAGCTCCAATTTGGGTGATTCTCAAATGACAATTGCACTGGAAGAATTTGTGTCAAAAAAGTATGATGCCATCAACAGCTGATGTAGTGAAAAGAGAATACTTTAAATTTTATGATTATTCCGAAAAACAATTGAAACAATTCAGTCACAAGGACGACAAATTTGATCACTTTCTGATGAATTTACTGCAAAGTGTGAACCATGACTTCACCAACTTCATGCAGAAGCTGTTATTCAGGTTTAATGGAATTGATGAAGCTAAAAGCTGCTTTTCTATTAACAAAGACGTTTTTGTTGAAAACTTAGGGTGTTTAGAATGCGATACACTTGCTAGGTGGTTTACTTAATGGTGAGAAACAACTGGGTGTGGACATTACAAAATCAGTGATACTAATAGCTGTGAAGAATCAATTTGTTGTGCCTGTCTTGTGACTTAGCATCTCTGCTACATGGTGAGTAGCAACTCTCCTTTTCATAACATTGTAGCTGTGAAGAAGAGTAGAAACCTTAAAACAGAAGAAATGTGATGAAAATGAAGTGGACAAACTTAAAGGGAGAACAGTTCAAGAAACAAAAGTGATCAAAAAGGAATGATTACAGAGAAGAAGCTGAAGTTTTAAATGCTGAAATTTCAAGTTCAGCTGAGAAACCTAAACACAGAACCTTTTACTGTGAAGTTTAACATTTGATATAAATTTTGCACCTTCAGAATAGTTACATTGTCTTAAGGAAAATTGTAGGTTTTCGCTACATTACTATATTTAAACAATGTGTATTTTAATTGATGTGATGATAAATATAACTGAGAGCATTCATACTATGTTGGAGCTTAGTGTTTTTATAGCATTTGATGAATAGTCATAAAAGTCATACATAGTTACATTAATCATGCTGACATACATTTTTACTGATATAAGAATTATTACATTCAGCTTTCATTTCAGCCAGCTTTCAGATTCACACAAAAATGTTTTTGTCATTGTCTCATGTACATTTTTGAGAGGTTATGAATATACCTAAAGAGGTAATGAAAAATTCATGAAAAGATCATGAATTTGATCCTCTGGAAATCTGTAGAACCTCAACTATGGTTATGTGAACTTTAGTTTTATTCAGAATTTTGTCATATAATACTAAAGATGTACGTTTTATGCAAGTTACTTAACTACCTACGTACTGCTTGCAGTTTCCTATCATAATGTAATTTACATAGGTGTGCCTATTGTATGAGTGCAATTAATAGTTTCTTGCATTTTCTTTCCAAGAACATTCATCTCTGCATACTATCAGCAGTGAATCTATCCATTCTTTCTTTTCTCTGGATTTACTTATCTGATCAGCTGGAGCAAACTGCATGTATATGAAGTATTATTGTTTACCACCTGTTCAAAATGTTCCAAATACTCAACCAATTTTGTTTGATGACTTTGTGTACGTTCAGATGAATCTATTGAACTCTCTAAATATACATTTTAATGGATTTCCTTCTGGATACACACACACACACACACACAGATATATATATATATATATATATATATATATATATAAAGCTTTTGGCCGTTAAGGCGCGCGCACACACACACACACACACACACACACACACACACACATATATATATATATGGTCTTTAAATATGTCTGCTTGTGTCTGTATATGTGTGGATGGATTTGTGTGTGTGTGCGAGTGTATACCCGTCCTTTTTTTTTTTTTTTTTTTTTTCCCCCTAAGGTAAGTCTTTCCGCTCCCGGGATTGGAATGACTCCTTACCCTCTCACTTAAAAAACACAGATCAATCACTTCCTTTCGTCTTTCCCTCTCCTTCCCTCTTTCCTGATGAGGCAACAGTTTGTTGCGAAAGCTTGAATTTTGTGTGTATGTTTGTGTTTGTTTGTGTGTCTGTCGACCTGCCAGCACTTTCATTTGGTAAGTCACATCATCTTTGTTTTTATATCTATATATATATATATATATAATAAAATTAATATATAATTT
Organism: Schistocerca americana; assembly: GCF_021461395.2. NCBI lineage: Eukaryota > Metazoa > Arthropoda > Insecta > Orthoptera > Acrididae > Schistocerca > Schistocerca americana. The sequence goes on from NC_060123.1 coordinate 183,115,132, forward strand.
TTCCCACGTGGAATGTTTCCTTCTATTATATATATATATATATATATATAAAGAACGCAACTCACACACATGACTGCAATCTCAGGCCTGAGACTGCAGTCAGTCGTGTGTGTGTGTGTGTGTGTGTGTGTGTGTGTGTGTGTGTTAACATCTCTGCCATATGGTGAGTAGCAACTTTCATAATATTGAGATTAATATTTGTTTAATGCCATGTTCATGTAGAAAGCTTTTCCAAGTGTGACAAGTAAAGTTAAATGCACTGTCAGATAGCAGTGCGATAGATTTGCCAACTGTTGGGATATAACAGTTTACTATTATCTTGATGATTGGAGCGCTGGCTGCTATTGATTTTGTAGCGTATAACTTAACACACTTAGTGAATGACGCATAAGGAAATTACACATTTATTGATTGGCGACTCCATGTTGTCTTGTGCACTACGACCAGATAACAGGTATACTTGAAAAAAGAGACAGCATTGGTCGTATATTTTTTACTATTGCAAAATTGATTTTCTGTTACTGAGTGACCATCTTCAGTGCTATATTGTATAACTTAAATTGGGATGCACTGTTGTCACTAAGCTTACGGCAATCACATAGACAATCACATACACATTTAATTCCACCCCTTGCAGTGGGCATTGTATTGTTATTATGGGATAAGGTGCAACTAGTAAAACTTATGACTCATGTTTCTCATTTTTGTTCTTCCTCATGAATCTAAAATAGGTAAGCACCTAATCCAAAAAATGATGCATAATTAAACATAAATCTTCATTCATATTGAGATGATGCAGAATACTGGAATTTACTAAAGCTTCTTTTACTGTATTACAGTATTTCTCACAATCACTCATCCAGGTCCACGGTGCAGTTATGTTTAAAAAACCTATTAGGTTCAAACTGATATGACACAAATCAACAAAGAAATGAGCTTAATCTCAAGAATGCTTTATGTTGTCTCTTAGTATATGGGTATGGAAAATTTTTGATGGCACGTATCAGAGTCAGGCATGGTTCCAATAGAGGTGACGGTACGACCAAGGAATTTAACTTTCACCCTGACAGATTTAGACTTTTGCAAATTAGCTGTCACTTCTGCCTTTGATAGTTTGTGTTCTGTGCAGCATCTTTCCTAGTAACTATGTATGTCCTTCCCATGTATCTATAGCTATTAGCGCATCATTAACGTACAGGGCAGCTTGGTCAAGTAGTTCAGGTGCCAATATCATATATAGTGCAGTTATAAGTACTTGTAAGCATACACTTAAGCCAAATGGCAGTACACAGAACTGATAGTTTCTACCAGCAAAAATGATGGCAGTGTATTTCCTAGTTTTTTCATGAGTCTCGCCTGTCAATAGAAACTTTGTAACTCAATGGTAATGAGGAATTTAAATCCAATAAATTTCTGTACTTGCTGATCCAGGTACTCCAGATTAGTTTATATAGGGATGATAATCTTATTAATTGCCCTTACATCCAAAACCAAATGAACATTCCCTCCAGATTTTGTAACAACTAACAGCAGATTGCAATAGGGCAACATTTGTGGTTCAACTGTATGTCACCCCAGCATCTGTTTTATTTCACTACTAACCACAGCCTTCTTAGATCATGGGATGGAATAGGTATTGTATGGATAAATCTCATGGGGACAGACATTCATATGAGAGTTATAAGTGTTTATGATACTTTATTTTTTTACTAAATACAGGTACATACTTCAACAACAACCATTATAGTTCATTACTTTGTGATGAGTCAATAGTAGTAGACTGTCAGGACTTACTATAGTTCACTTTTGTCTTTACCAGATCTATTGTGATGCTTTGGCTATGGACATTCAAATAGCATTTACCCATAGAGAAGTCTGGTATTGTGTCTGTCTCATGTAAAATGTCTAGGCCCAAAATAAATTTGACTGTAAGCTCATTTGTCTTTGAGAAAGAGCATTGTGTTACTCAGTTTCCAAATTTTACTTATACCTGTGACTGAATCCTGACATTCCACAATTTATTGCTCTGGTACTGCCCAGAATTCGACAGTTCTGGAAGGTATGTAGGAGCCCTTTGTAATCAATCATATTTTATTATACAAACTGGTGGACATAATACTTACCATAGCAACCATATGATGCACAAAGTGAGATAGTACACCTTGCACTAAAGCATGTATAGTAGCCTGTACAATTTCCTTACTTTGCTCATTACATTTAAACTGATCATTTGCTAATTCTTCACTGATATCACTATCATCAATGTAGTGTGGCATTTCAATTGAATTTCCTACATTACCCCCAGACCACCCCATGGTCAGCATTCGACAGTTCTGGAAGGTATGTAAGAGCCATTGACACACATGCTGAATGCTGCGATAGAAGAAGGTATATTTCCGGATTCACTGAAAGTAAGTAAAGTGAAGCCAATATTTAAGAAAGGGAACAGGGATGAATTAGGAAATTACAGGCCAATATCATTGATTTCAACATTTGCTAAAATCTATGAAATGATAATAAAGAATAGAATTGTAAGTTTTATAACAAAGTACAGTATACTGCATTCATCACAACATGGTTTCAGAGAAGGGAAGTCAACAAAAACAGCATCAACAGATATAATTGAGCACATTCTTAATTTACTTGACAGGCAACAAAAGACTTGTGGGATTTTTATGGACCTATCTAAGGCATTTGATTGTGTGAACCACTCAAAATTAATGAGGAAATTATATCAGTATGGAATTAGAGGAAAATGTTATGACATACTTAAATCATACCATTACAAATAGGAAACAATGCACAGAAATCAGACATCCTAGTGGGGGAAATATAACAAACTACAGATCAGAATTGCAAACAGTAAAACACTGTGTGCCGCAAGGGTTTGTGCTTGGGCCAATACTATTTATACTCTATGTAAATGACTTCCCTAGCTATATAAATCAGAAACTTATAATGTATGCTGATGACACAAAAATCATTTGCACAGCTGACACAAAGGAGGAGCTTGAGAAGGAAGCACTCCTGAATATTGAAAATGCAAATAAATATTTAACACAAAACAATCTGTTTATGAATCAGTCTAAAACAATGAATGTAGTATTTCAGACCAAGCATAGTGAAAATTATAATATAAATGGAAAGACTAGTAAAGAAGTAACCAGCACAAATTTTCTAGGAACTATAATAGACAAACATTTGGCATGGGGGTAGCACATAGATGCACTGTGTAAAAAGATAAACAAACAGATCTTCATCATGCATAAAACAGCTAAGACTGTGGATGATAAAGTCCTCAGATCAATGTATTGTGGACTTGTCTTCCCACATTTGTCTTATTCAGTTCATATATGGGGAAGTGCACAAGCTGGCTACTTAAAAAGAATATTCACAATTCAGAAAAGGGCAGTGAGATGCATTGCAAAAATACCACCAAGACAGACCTGTAGGCAAGCTTTTGTACACTATAATATTATGACAGTATATTCACTGTAGATATACCAAAGCATAATGGCGGTAAGGTCAAGCGATAAACACCTCCTCAATAAAGATGTACACAAACACGGTACAAGAGGAAATGAAAATTACTACATGATGAACATAAATCTAAAACTGTCTGTGACTGCCCCTGAAGAAGCAGGCAAAAGGATTTTTAATAAACTCCCCAAAATCATTAAAAAAGAAACAGACCTAAAATGTTTTAAACATCATTTGAAACTATATCTCACAGAGAAATGTATATACAGTTTGAGTGAATACTAAGATGGTGTTTAAATATGTTATATCATTATTGAAATGTACCTTTAAAAATTATCATTTCTGTATGTTGTTTGGATTTGTGTGTATATATAATGTGAAACATATAATACCTTTGTATGCTTATGGACTATTTCTGTTTAATTATTTGATTCATTTATATATAATGAAATCAAGTTTGATGTTAATAGCCTATTGTATGACAAACCCAATACTCTCAGCTGGATTTTCAGCTGGAGTCCACGGGCAAAGAATAAATAAATAAATAAATAAATTTGAGGGCTCTGCATCTAGTCTGTTGATCCCATATTTCAGGAACTTGGTTCATTTGCCACCTCAATAATGTTCAAAGTCAGTTTTCAAGTCCACAAGTCACCTTTAAACATACGAGTATGTACCAGGACCTCCTATGTCTTGTGCCTGTTATTATTATGTGTAATCTGTTAGTAATCACTTCTCACAAGTGAATTTTATCTGTTGCTGTTGCTGCTGCTGTTGTTATTGTTTCTGCTGTTGCTGTTCTGGTCATTATGGAAATTCTGCCTTTGGCCATTTCTATTTCCATAATTGACGCAAATTTTGCATGTGTGGCAGTTCTGAGTGCACCACGTAAAGTACACTATTGTCTCTTTGGTTGCTATGATGGTACCACTGCACCCACAGCAGTGGAGACTGTGCTGCACTATCATTGTAGTGGCTGTTCACTCTTGACACCTCTTGTATGAGCTCCAGAGAATCCCAGAATGATACAAAGTGACCAAGATCAGTTTCCAGTATTTGTGCTAGTATCCCGGATATCCATTGGCAATTTAGCCTTCAAAATTCTGAGTACATCCCCACTAGAAATCAGACCTCCCCAGTGTCTGATCTCGTTTATATATTTTTTGAAGTACTTGTGAAGGCTGCCCTGTTTGCTGTTAAAGGGCTCTGGGATATATACTTCCTTCCTAAGTCTTGACAGACCAATATTTTGCTAGAATGCCTGCTCAAATTGAACATAATGTTGGCAATTCTCATCTGTTTCAGTGGCCCAAAGGGCACCCTCTCCTTGTATGAAACGTGTAATATACTGTATTCTCTGTTTATTGATCCATTACCTGGGCAGTACATTTTTAAAAGAGTGCATGTATAGAATGGAATGTATGCTTTTCTTTTCTGGAATGAATACTTGAAATATGTTGAAGTGGGTTTTCACTCAGTAGGATGGATGACAATTATGGTGTCACCTCCATACTGTACAATACTTGGTCATGTGACACACCATTAGGATTCATCTCATTTCCGTAGTCTTGCTTACAGGAAATAGGACTAACGTTTCCACCTGTTCTAGAAATAGTAGGAGATGAACTGTTCACACACTGGTTAATCCTGGCTAGCTCTTGCTGCATTTATTTAACTTGTGACACGACATTCTCTTGCTACTGTGGCAAATCTTTATCTACTACAGTTTTATTTCTGTATTAGCATCCCTCAGCTAGACTTTTTGCTTGGGACAAAAAATCATTTACAGATTGCTGAACTACGCATGACAGTTCAGAATCTAAACATTCATTTACACATCTTTTCTTTACTGGAAAGCAACTCAGAATGATCTTTGTCAAAGTTTTACAGCTGTGCATAAGATTGCAGTTTAACATTAGGCTGCTGTTCTATAGTAAAATTTTCTATCTTAAGATTTAATTTCTACACAGATTCAGTCATTGTTTTGTGTTCTTCAAACAGTTGTTTCATTTGGTTGGGCAAATCCTTGTTTGCATTTTTTCAGTATAACTACATCATTATGTATGGTAGTTTTGCTGGGTTGCCAAATTAGCTATGTCAGTGGTTAATGTATTACATTGTAAAGTTGATTTAGGAACATATGCAAACAGACTCATTATTGGACCAGGAACTTCTTCACAATACTCTATGTATGGTGGAAATTTTACTTGCTAATTTAGTGGACAGTTCACAAAATTTGGCTGACATGCCTGTTGATATCTTAGTAGAAATATCAGTGGACAATTCATTTTTCTGTGCTACCATATCACTTTCATTACACCATTTTTAGTATACATTTCATTACTTAAGGTGGACATTTAAAATTATAATTTAGTGGAAATTTAATTCTTCTTTTTAACACTAGGTATGACAAAGCATTTAAATCTGGTACTTGACTGGTAGTCAGGGTCACCATAATCTAATTATATGATGAATTGCAGGATTGACCATAGTATTATAATCTTCGTCTTCAGCTCATGATTCATCTTCATGCACTGAAGCACATGTATACTCTAAAATTGCAAAATCAAAATCATTTTCATCAGCACTGGTTTCAGTGTTTACTATAACAACATAATGTGACTGAATTTTACATGTCTTCTTGCAGTACAACACATCTAAGCTAAAACAGTGGAACTGCTGTGCCATTATGCACTCTTGTGACATGAATTCCTCCATCTTGTACAATACATTACATCATATTGTTAAACCTTGTGATAATGAAAGTATTTATCTTATTATGAGGAGCATTCACTAAGTAACGGTAATGCAACACATTTTTCCTTGGTGAATTTCAATTGAAAAATTCAGAATTTGTTGTGAGACATTGTGGAATATTACTGCTTTAGTTCCTATAGTTCATGAAGTTTCAATACATGGTAGCCCTATACATAGCCCTCAAAATGACAACTGTAATTCAGATGCCATTGAGTTTCTTTTGGTGGAAAATCAGAGCATGACAGATATTAAAAGGAGCTTGCAGTACATATACAGGGACCTAGCAGTGGACAAAAGTACAGTGAGTCATTTGGCAAGTCACCTGTCATCATCACAACAAAGTCACGCAAACCTATCCAATCTCCCGCATTCAAGCCGACCAAAGCACAGCTTGCGAGGGTTTGTGCTGATAATTTGCAACTTCTTGCAGCTAGGCCCCAGTACTGGTTGGTCAACAACTGTGTAAAATCTCAAAAAAAAAAAAAAAAAAAAAAAACTGTTCTTCCAATGTTTCCAAGCTACTGATAGACAGTATGTATACTGTACAATGACTTTCTTTATTATCGTGTTTCAATCCTTGAATATTGAATAATTCAATTGACTAAAGTGAGATGTTCTCAAGTCAGAAATAACACCAATTGTGGATTAACTGAAAAGTTTTACATTGAATCTTCCACCTATTATTTGACTGTTGAGAAGCCCCTTGAGAAGAATTCTCCAGGAGGGTTTCATGGTGCTGCGCAGGCCATTGCAGACTCTGAGGAAGCACTGGATATGACACAAGCACATTGTAAGGAGACTCTGTGTCGCTGAATAAAGCTCTGGGAGTACCTCAAACATATAAATTCCCACCAAATGAAAACAGCATCACACTAATATATCAACTAACAATATGTTGCTTGCTCAGTCATACAAGAATGAAGAGGGTACAAAGGCTGTCCAAAGGCTTGTGTGTGTTTAAAAAAGAACAGCTGTACCCCCACAAGCTGTGACTTCTGCAATGTTGGAATGTGCAGATATTCTCATACAAATTTCCACCAAATGAAAGCAGAGCATCACACTAATATATTAAACAACAAATGCTAGTTATATGTTGGCTGAACCTAGTTCAAAAGATCCACATTTGCTCAATCATACAAGAATGCCGAGGGTAAAATGCTATCCAAAGGCTTGTATATGTTTTACAAAACCAGCTATATCCTCACAAGCTGTGACTCCAGCAATGTTGGAATGTGCAGGCTTTCTCACTTGAGGTGACTGATGGATCACCATCACACACCTCACTGCTCAACTGGATGCCCAAAAAGTGTGCACACCATGGAGGAGCTCACAAAATTTCACTGGACTGTTCTTTCTTATCCCTCTAACAGCCTGAGTTTTGCACCGTCTGACTTCCATCCATTTGGCCCAACAATGGATGTATACTCTGTGGTAAGTGGCACGTGGATGCAGCAAGACATTGGCTCTGACATTGACCAGTTGAGTATTATCATGCAGGCACATAGGTCCTCCACTACTAAGGTGATGTAAGGTCATGGCACTGAACAGAGATTATGTTAAAAAATAGGGTTTTGTAGCCAAAAGAATGAAGAATAATGTATGCATAGGATTCCTGAATAAATCCAAACTGTTTTCAGGAAGAAAATATGTTGGATTACTAATTGAATGTCACTCATATAATATGGAAACTGTTGAATGGGTACTGACTGCACTGACACCACTCTACACATAAAGTACTGTAATAGACTACAGTATATTGTCATTACCAGATTTGATATGTTGAGCACAGTCAGCAGTTCCTTTGATATCATAATTTTACTTGTGGTTCCAATAAATGGTTTATTATTCAATCCTCACCAGACTGATCTTTCTACCATTATTTTCCCCCAGCATTATGCATTAATCATTCAAGTATGAATATATACATATACATCTAAAAACAAAGATGAGGTAACTTACCAAACAAAAGCGTTGGTACGTTGATAGAGACACTAACAAACACAAACACACACACAAAATTCAAGCTTTCGCAACGCACGGTTGCTTCACAGGAAAGAGGGAAGGAGAGGGAAAGACGAAAGGATGTGGGTTTTAAGGGAGAGGGTGTGCGAGTGTATACCTGTCCGTTTTTCCCCTAAGGTAAGTCCTTCCACTCCCGGGATTGGAATGACTCCTTACCCTCTCCCTTAAAACCCACATCCTTTCGTCTTTCCCTCTCCTTCCCTCTTTCCTGATGAAGCAACCGTGGGTTGCGAAAGCTTGAATTTTGTGTGTGTGTTTGTGTTTGTTAGTGTCTCTATCAACATACCAATGCTTTCGTTTGGTAAGTTACATCATCTTTGTTTTTAGATATATTTTTCTCACGTGGAATGTTTCCCTCTATTATATTTATATACATATACATATTACAATAGTGCAATGTAATGACACACACAATATACATAAAATATTTATGCAAAGTCCTGACTAACAGGTATGCATTAGTCTGAGCAAAGTTCTGGTAGAATGTTAATTGTTTTGTGATGGGATATACAGTGAGAGCTGTAATGGGAGTCGAAACAACTCAAATTAATTTTGAATTGAAACATGTTTTACATAAAATTCCCGCTATAGCTGACTCTGCACATGTCACTGTTTTTTGGTCCTATTTTGATGAATTCACGTGCAGAGATCAATGCTAGATAGCAATAAATTGGGTGATGTGTGAGTGTGTGAAAAGTGCAATGAAAGGTATTGCAGTTCATGACAAGAATAATCAGACTTCCTATTTACAGCAAGTCAGACTGCAGTTTCTAAAATAAATGATGTAATGAAGCATGTAATTGTGTGTAGGTGGCATGCAATCACCACACCATCAAACTTATGCTTCACAGCAGAAATAAACAGCTGAATGATAGAATATAAATAATTAGTGACATATGCCAGGTATATGTAAAGAATACTAACTCACAGTATCTTAAAATATGGCTGTTATCAACAATTAGCATAAGAGTACAAATATGGATGTCTTACTTTTAGGAAAACAGATGAGTCCAAAGGATTTGAAGAAAGCTCATATGTTTTTTGTAAAATACGAACAAAAAATTGACATTGATATTAGTACACTGAGATCAGATATGTTTCTTTATAATATACTCTTTAATCAATGAACATTAGAATGCTACAGCATCTATCTTTCCCCTAGTCATGCAGGCTTTTGCAATTTTGCATTCCTCTTCTAGCCATTCCTGATTTCAGAATGAAATTTTCACTCTGCACTGATATGAAACTTCCTCGCAGATTAAAACTGTGCTCTACCACTTTCCTGTGAAAGGCAAAAGTCCTGAGTTCCAGTCTCAGTCTGGCACACAGTTTTAATCTCCCAGGAAGTTTCATTCCTGATTTGCTAGTTTGTCCTTCCTGTCAGTCTCATTTCTTAGATGCCTGTATTCCCTTTTGCCTGCTTCATTTGCAGCAGTCTTGTATTTTCTTCTTGTGACAGTTAGAATCAATATCTCATGAATTATTCAAGAATTCATCCTTGGTTTCATATTTTTTGCCTATTTGAGTCTCTGCTTCTATCACTATTTCATCTCTGAAGACTACCCACTTGTTTTTTAATTATGTTCCTTATCTCTGGTTTAGTCATATCATTGCTGAATGCTCCTTTGAAACTCTCAACCATCTCTGGTTCTTTCAGCTTACCCAGGTCCTGTCTCCTCATTTTTTCTACAATTTTTTTTCAGTTGTAATCTGCAGTTCACAACCAATAAATTATGGTCAGAGTCCACTGCTGCCTTTCGAAAAGTTTTAGAGTCCAAAAATGTATTTCAAAATCTCTTTCTTCCCATTATATAATCCATTTGAATCTTCCAGTGTCTCCACAGCTCTTCCATGTATTCAATTTTCAAACCAACTGTTAGCAATGCTTAAATTGTTAGGTGCAAATTTCTACTGGGCAACTTCCCCTTCCATTCTTCTCCTCCAGTTCATGTTCTCCAGTATTTTTTTATCTTCCTTTCCCTGTTATCAACTTCCAGTCCCCCATCACAATTAAATTTTCATCTCTCTTAACCATCTCTTCGTCATCCGTGGAGGTAGTCTGCATATAAACTTGCATCAATGCGATAGGTGTTGGCTTTTTGTCAGTCTTGGCTATTATAATGCATTCAGTATGCTTTCTAGCATCCCTATTTAGTTACTGATTATTAGATCTATTATTGGATTACCCCTATTTGATTTTGTGTTTGACAAACCTGTACTCACCTGGCCAGAAGTACTGTTCTTCCTGCCATCATTTTTCAATAATTCCCACTATAGTGGCACCACCTCACATCACTTTGGAAACAGTGTAGGTGGTGCAACATTACTGTCAACAGCCATGGCACCACTTCCAGCATGGTGCTGCATCATAGAAGTCAGCCCAGGCAGATCTGAGCCAGTTGTAATTCTATCACAGTGCTGATGTACTGCATTTTTTGTGCTGGTAAGTCTACCAGTCTGGTTCTCCCTATTGACTTGGTTTGTGGGTTTTTATTTTTTGGACTCTATCAATAACTGGCTGGACTCTTGTCACTGCATGAACTGGACTTTGATGGACTGATTGCTTCAAGAAAGCTTGCACTTCTCTGGTGAGCATTCTGTAACATACCTTAGTTTATTTATTGAACCAAGAGTCTCCATTAGTTTTGATTGTATATCGGCTTTAAGTTAAAGGTATCCATTTCCCTTTTTAAATTTGATGACCTACCTTCCTGATTAAGGAATCTAACATTCCATCACTGGCCTGTAGTTTGACAGTTTTGTTTCTCCTGACGGCAACATCCTCCCGAGCAGTCCCCCCTTGGAGATCAAAACAAGGATAAAAGATAAATGGAGTTAAATTATTCATCAGGTAAATAATTAGTTGTCACTTGACCACTAAAAGGTAAATTTGCAGCCATAATGCAAGACAGAGATTCAGGAACCAGGTTTTAAATTGTAAGACTTTTCCAGGGGCAGATGTGGACTCTGACCACAATCTATTGGTTATGAACTGTAGATTAAAACTGAAGAAACTGCAAAAAGGTGGGAATTTAAGGTGATGGGACCTGGATTAACTGCAAGAACCAGAGGTTGTACAGAGTTTCAGGAAGAGCATAAAGCAAGAAGTGACAGGAATGGGGGAAAGAAATACAGTAGAGGAAGAATGGGTAGCTTTGAGAGACAAAATAGTGAAGGTAGCAAAGGATCAAGTAGGTAAAAAGACAAGGACTAATAGAAATCTTTGGGTAAAAGAAGAGATATTGAATTTAATTGATGAAAGGAGAAAATACAAAAATGCAGTAAATGAAGCAGGCAAAAAGAAATACAAACATCTCAAAAATGAGATTGACAGGAAGTGCAAAATGACTAAGCAGGGATGGCTAGAGGACAAATGTAAGGATGTAGAGGCTTATCTCACTAGGGGTAAGATAGATATTGCCTACAGGAAAATGAAAGAGACCTTTGGAGGAAAGAGAACCACTTGCATGAATATCAAGAGCTCAGATGGAAACCCGGTTCTAAGCAAAGAAGGGAAAGCAGAAAGGTGGAAGGAGTATATGGAGGGTCTATACAAGGGCGATGTTCTTAACGACAATATTATGGAAATGGAAGAGAATGTAGATGAAGATGAAATGGGAGATATAATACTGCATGAAGAGTTTGACAGAGCACTGAAAGACCTAAGTCAAAACAAGGCCCCGGGAGTAGACAACATTCCATTAGAACTACTGACAACCTTGGGAGAGCCAGTCCTGACAAAACTCTACCATCTGGTGAGCAAGATGCATGAGACAGACGAAATACCCTCAGACTTCAAGAAGAATATAATAATTCCAATCCCAAAGAAAGCAGGTGTTGACAGATGTGAAAATTACCAAACTATCAGTTTAATAAGCCACTGCTGCAATATACTAACACGAATTCTTTACAGACGAATGGAAAAACTGGTAGAAGCCCACGTCGGGGAAGATCAGTTTGGATTCCATAGAAATGTTGGAACACGTGAGGCAATACTGACCCTACGACTTATCTTAGAAGAAAGATTAAGGAAAGGCAAACCTACGTTTCTAGCACTTGTAGACTTAGAGAAAGCTTTTGACAATGTTGACTGGAATACTCTCTTTCAAATTCTGAAGGTGGCAGGGGTAAAATACAGGGAGCGAAAGGCTATTTACAATTTGTACAGAAACCAGATGACAGTTATAAGAGTCGAGGGACATGAAGGGGAAGCAGTGTTTGGAAAGCGAGTGAGACAGGGTTATAGCCTCTCCCCAATGTTATTCAATCTGCATATTGAGCAAGCAGTGAAGGAAACTAAAGAAAAATTTGAAGTTGGAATTAAAATCCACGGAGAAGAAATAAAAACTTTGAGGCTCGCCAATGACATTGTAATTCTGTCAGAGACAGCAAAGGACCTGGAAGAGCAGCTGAACGGAATGGACATGGTCTTCAAAGGAGGATATAAGATGAAGATCAACAAAAGCAAAACGAGAATAATGGAATGTAGCCGAATTAAATCGGGTGATGCTGCAGGAATTAGACACTTAAAGTAGTAAATGAGTATTGCTATTTGGGGAGCAAAATAACTGATGATGGTCGAAGTAGAGACGATACAAAATGTAGACTGGGAACGGCAAGGAAAGCATTTCTGAAGAAGAGAAATTTGTTAACATCAAGTATAGATTTAAGTGTCAGGAAGTTGTTGCTGAAAGTATTTGTATAGAGTGTAGCCATGTATGGAAGTGAAACATGGATGATAAATAGTTTAGACAAGAAGAGAATAGAAGCTTTCAAAATGTGGTGCTACAGAAGAATGCTGAAGATAAGTTTGGGTGGATCACATAACTAATGAGAAAGTATTGAACAGAATTGGAGAGAAGAGAAATTTGTGGCACAACTTGACTAGAAGAAGGGACCGGTTGGTAGGGGATATTCTGAGGCATCAAGGGATCACCAGTTTAGTACTGGAGGGCAGTGTGGAGGGTAATCGCAGAGGGAGACCAAGATATGAATACACTAAACAGATTCAGAAGGATGTAGGTTGCAGTAGGTACTGGGAGATGAAGAAGCTTGCACACGATAGAGTAGCATGGAGAACTGCATCAAACCAGTCTCTTGACTGAAGACCACAACAACAACAACAACAACAATGCAACTTTGTGGGTCACTTCACAACATAGGGTTTTGGCTGCAAGCCATTGCATTGTGACCTTAAAAATCTTTAAATAAACGATAAGCTAGGGTAGGGACAATCAGTGAATAGATATTAAACATCACATGTGAATTATTAAATAAAAAGGATATAGATATTGTCCCTTACAACAAAAATGTACCCTGATTATGGAATTGAGATTCACTTTCAATTTATTCATCTTCTAAAGCAACAAGTTACTAAGGCTTACACAGGTAAATAATCTACACAGTCAAACTGATAAACTGGTAAAACCATCCTAGCACAGCAAGCACAGTGTACAAAGGCAACGATTGAAGAGTGCCAAAGACTTTATGCAGTGCATCAAAATGATAATCTGAAGAAATTCCTTAAAGTTAAACACTTTACTGATGGCTACCTGCAATGTACCATCTGTTAAAAAACAGCTCAACAATAAATGTCTATACCATCACTGAGTGCATTCTCGCTTTCAAAGCAGAAAACTAATGTCACAAGGTGTTACAGTCCAAACAAACTGCACACCATGCTGTCAGTTAACAAACATAGGGATAACTGGCAACGCAATAGCTTGCAGATCTTTCCCAACTTTCTATAAACAAAAAAACAAAAAAAAAAACAATATTTACTCCACCTATGCCTATCTCAACTCTGTCGCATAAGCAGCTACCTTGGTCAAAAGAATATCTACATGCTACACCCACTTCTGTCTTTTCCTCTGATAAAACTAATGTGTCTGTTTCTGATATTTCAATAAATTTAGCTGAGCTTGAAACAACAATGTCTTCAACATCTACTGGTCAGCTACATCATTTCTATCAAACATTTTCGCAATATGAAAACTAGCCCAATCATCATTAAACATTTTTATTTTTACATTGATTTCTCCTATTCTAATTACAATATCTATGATATACTCCCTAAAATTTTTTACCGTCCATAATGTTATCCATACGACATATACTTACTTCTTTTCTCTCTGTGTCACATTGATTACAGTATCCCTGTCTGGTCCTAGTCCTTGCATAATCATAAGCTCCCCTGCTGACCTCAAGTGAGGCATTATTTAGTTTCCTGACTGCGTGCACTAAAAAATGCAGTCTGGTACCCCCTCATGCCTCGCTTCTTGCCTTTCATTCTCTCTCTCTCTTCAATCAAAATTCTCTTCTCCCCCCTTCCAAAACTTCTGTTCTCTCCCTGATTTCTGTTTCTTGAGTTTCTGTTCTCATTACAATGCTCATTCCTCTTATCTCTCCATCTATTACCACTGTTTCCATAATATTATAATTACCCATATTTTGATTCCTATCACTTTCTCTGTTCAATATAATCTGGTCTGTAACACAGAGTCCAATCTGTATTTTCAATAAAGTTGAGAAATTCTTCCACAGAATCAATTAGGCTGTGAATGAGTTCTCATTGTAAGGATTCTGGCAGTGTCCTCTTTAATGTTGACCTCTCAGTTAGGACATGTGATGGCCTATCCAAATGCATCATTTTATCCAGTTTCCTAACACAAAATTCTCTTCCCTTCCTTTTCACTTCTGTTGCCTGTGCCAACCAATAAAAGTCATTTTGCAAACTCAATTGCTTTGCCTGTCCCCAATACTTATTTAAGAACATTGTTTCATATGCTTTTTAGTCAATAAAATTGCTCAACATTGTGTTTTGCCCACGTTTGAGCTCCCTCATTTCTAATTGTGTTTTTAGAAATTTAATCTTAACAACCTCACACAACACAGCTACAAAATTATTTCTACATGCAGCAAGAAATTCGCAGCATGATATCTAACTTTTCCACTAAAGCATTAGATATGAAAACTCTGACCTACGAGACATCCTACAATTAAATTACCTTATCCTGCTACTACATTATTAAGTTCCTTTTAAAATATTTATTTGCCCTTCTAATTCTGTTTTATTACTTTTCAATCCTTTCTGATAATCAAAAATTTCTACCTTCATACACTTGAACTCTGAATATGTTTGCCTTTCATATAGTTTACACTGCTGTTCTTGTGCCTGAATTTGCCCCATAAGCTCACCTTGCACAGCTTCCAGTTTAGGAATTAAACTTTTCTCTATCTCATTGACCATCTGCTCAACTTCCTATACTAATTTAACATCAATTTCTAATTTACTTCCAACACCTGTGAATCCAGCTTACAATTGATCAAATTTGTCACTTACTTTATTTACGTGATCCCAAAGCTCTACTTTTAATTCCTGAGTATAGTATTATTCACCAATTCTGTTTTTGGCTCCCAGTTAATTCAGATTTTATACTCCCCATTTTTTATTCCAATTTTCCAAAATTATTTTCAAACTCTGATTTTTAATTCCCCAAGTAATCCATATCCCACAGCATTCAAAAGCAGTGTTAATCAATCCTCTGTTAATCACTGGTTCTCAATGCGAACTTCTCTCTCATTTCTAGTACTCCCTGCATCACTACCTGCACTCCCTGATCCACAATACTTGTTGATTTTTTGGCCATGGGTGCTGATTTGAAACACATAAATAGTAAAATATGTAACTGCTCCTGTTACTTAAGAATTCCTCACTTGCTACTAAGGTACAACCTGTGGTGGAAGGCAACACTTGGGATTGACTTCTGTGGTGTGGAGATGGTGTGGCTCAGACGTGGTGGCATGTAGATGACATGGCACAAAGGCAATGATGTTGGTAAGCAATGTGGCATGGAGAGTGCATGGATGCAGTGACTGTGCAATTGTTGGGGTGCAGAGATGTTGAGAGGCACATGGGTAGCAGCATGGGCAGGTTACACTCAACAGAGGTAAGAGTGCTCACATGCTGAGATGCTGTAACACGGAGGTGAAGGTGTTGAGGCACTGTGGCATAGGCAGGTAACAACATGGGTAGACATCAGTGTGGACAGGTGTGATGGATACAATGCAATCAGGTAATAGGGTGTTGATGTGGTGGCACTGGAGCAAATGTGGCACGGATGCAGCAGAGATACTGTGTATGGGCAGGCATCAGCATGGATGCAGCAGAGATACTATGGTATGGCCAGGCATCAGCATGGATGCAGTGGAGATACTGTGGTATAGGCAGGCACAGGCACATGTACAGACACAAAAGCTGCAATGCAGTCGGATGATGGCATTTGGATGTGATGGTCCCGTAGCAGCTGTGGCACGGACAGGCACCGGTGTGGGCAGCTGTTCGCACATACAGGCATGACAGCTGAAATGAAGTCAGTTGGTGGCATTTGGATTTGTAGGCCACGTAGCAGCTGCAGCAGGGGCAGGCAGTTGCTTGGGCAACTGACAGCATGGACAGGTGCAATGGCTGTAACAAGGCTACGGAGCAACATGTGAACCCAACAGCCTGCAGCATGTACAGGAAGCAGCATGTGCAAGGGACAGCATAGACGAGGACAACAGTTGTGGTGCAGCAATGCAGCGGCACTGGCCTGCATCAGTATAGATATGCAACAGTGTGAACATGGTGGTAAGGCAGGGAAACTGCAGCACAGGCAGGCAGCAGCATGAACTCTGTAGTCCCATGACATCAGGCATCAGTGCAAATGAGATCACAGCGGCCTTGTGATGACTAGCACCAATACACGGTGGCACAGAACTTTTGACTCGGATACTGCAACGTGAAAACACAGTGGCCTGCAACTGGTGTATACACTCAGTGGCAATGCATATATTGCAGCCTACTGATATCTGAAATGTGCATACACACACACACACCAATTGCTCTGCTACAACTGCTGCTGCTACTGCACTGTCTTTAGCTCAGAGTCCCACACTAACTTTCCAAAGGTCTAAACAATTTGTTGGGACACCATCCTGAAATAAAACTTGGAACGGAATGCAGATTATAGTCCCATTCTGGATAAGCCAATCTAATTGCACTGCACCTGTCCTACAACTGTTTTGATTGTTAATGACGTCAAACAATTGAAACTGCACTTGATGATTTAAGCTAACAAATAAATGGAGTGAAATTCATCAAATAAATAATTACTGGAGGGCAAATTCACAACCACAATTCAACTTATTGGCTTGCTTTCTGATGTAGGGATTTGGCTGTGAACCGTTATATTGTGCCTTTAATCTTTTAATAAAAGATAGGTCGACCTAATGGAAAGTCAATGAATCATTATTAAACAAATACATGCGAATTATTATATAAAGAGGGTGTAAGTATTGTTCCTTGTGACAAAGATGTGCCCTGATTGCAGAATTAAGATTCTCTTTCAATTTATTTATCTTAAAAAAACATGCTATTAAGAATGATTACCTAACATGTAAAATTGTCCTAGCAGAGCAAGCAGAATGTACGTAGACAATGATGGGAGAATACCAAATGCATTGTGCAAGGCAGTTAAATGATAATTTGAAAAAAGAATGGAAAATCCAGCATTGGATATGACAATATTGTGAAAAGGATAGTTGCTACTCACCATACAGCGGAGATGCTGAGCCGCAGGTAGGCATAGCAAAAAAAGACTGTCAGAAAGTGAGCTCTTGGCCAGTGAGGCCCTCATCAGAAATAGACCCCCCCCTCCCCACACACACACACACACACACACACACACACACACACAAAGATATATATGCAAGCAAATGCAACTCTCACACACACACGACCACAGTCTGTAGCTGCTGAGGCCAGACTGTTAAACAGCAGCGCATGATGGGAGGTGCAACTGGGTGGTGGGGGTAAGGAGGAGGCCTCGGTGGGGAGACGGAGGGATAGCAGACTAACTACAACAGCGTATTGTACATCATCTGTTAATACTTGAGATTCTGTATGGTGGTGGGATAGGGTTGTTGAAGGTGGGGTAAATGTAGTAGGACTATTAGGCAGAGCAAGGCCAATGCCTGATCAGTTCATTCCATCCAACTGTGATCCATTCCCACTGCCCCCAAATCACCTCCTGTTAACTTTTCAGAATTTCTTAACCTTGAACCTTGCCTGACCATCATTCCCCAAATCCCTCAACATGCAAACTAACCTAACATCCAGAAAAAGAAATGCAATCCACCATCTAAAAACTGATCTCGACCTTATAATCCTACTTGCTG